>NC_069502.1:1239927645-1239985134 GCF_027579735.1 Bombina bombina
AATTGAGGAGGTTTATATCATAACCGTTTTCTTTGAACCTATCATCCAGCGCAACAGATTCTGCCAGGAAATTCTCAAAATGTGTGCAGTTTCGACGTATCCTCTGATACTGTCCAAGGGAATGTTCTTTTTCCATCATGGCAGATGTCCACTTTTGGCACTAAGGAAGCCATTCTTATCTGTAGGCTTCCTATAGTTCCTAACTGCAATTGTATTGTCCTTATCCACAAACAAAAGCAAATCCAAAAATTCAATTTGCTCTTTGTGAAACTTGCTAGTGAATTTAAGGTTCATGGAATTGCTATTTAGATATTCCATGAAATTGGCCATTTGGTCCTCCTGACCTTTCCAGATGATAATGACGTCATCTATATACCTGAAATAGTAAATTAAATGACAGTTATACGGATTTTGGGACCAGATGTACTTATTCTCAAAATAACTCATAAATAAATTGGCATAGGATGGGGCAAAAGTTGTCCCCATCGCTGTGCCTTGTAACTGTAAATAAAATTGTGAATTAAACTCAAAATAGTTATGTTTTAAAATGAAATCTATACTTTCCAAAATAAACTTAACTTGTATAGGTGGAAGATTACTGCCTACCATTCTATCCTCAACAGCTTTTTTTACCGAGGTTGTGGGGAATACATGTGTATAGTGATGTTACATCACATGTTAACCATAGATATTCCTGCTCCCACTTTATTCCCCCAAAAGTCTTGATAGTCTGTGTGGTATCTTTTAGAAAAGATCTAGTTGTTTTAGCTAAAGGTTGTAAAAAATGGTCTATATAGACCGATAAGTTACTAGTCAGGGATTCGATCCCCGAAATTAATCGGCCTAAAATTTGTAACTCCTAATCTGCCGCTCCGGACATCACCACCACTAGAATAAACATATTAACCCCTAAACTGCCGCACTCCCGCCTGGACACTAGTTAAATATTATTAACCCCTAATCTGCCATACCGAACATCGCTGCCACCTACATTATACTTATTAACCCCTAATCTGCCGCCCCAAGGTCTAAATTATTCCTATTTAAAACTAAATACTTACCTATAAAATAAACCATAAGCTAGCTACAATATAACTAATAGTTACATTGTAGCTAACTTAAGGGTTTATTTTTATTTTACAGGCAAGTTTATTTATTTTAACTAGGTAGAATAGTTATTAAATAGTTATTAAATAGTTATTAACTATTTAATAACTAGCTAGCTAAAATAAATACAAATTGACCTGTAAAATAAAACCTAACCTAAGTTACAATAACACCTAACACTACAATTAAATAAATTAACTAAATTAAAAACAATTAAATACATTTAATTAAATTAACTAAATCACAAAAAAACACAAACACTAAAATTACAGAAAATAAACAAATGACAAGATATTTAAACTAATTGCATCTAATCTAATAGCCCTACAAAAATAAAAAAGCCCCCTCAAAATAAAAAAAAACCCTAGCCTAAACTAAACTGCCAATAGCCCTTAAAAGGGCCTTTTGCGGGGCATTGCCCCAAAGAAATCAGCTCTTTTACCTTAAAAAAAAAAAAATACAACCAACCCCCCCAACAGTAAAACCCACCACCCACACAACCAACCCCCCAAATAAAAACATTTAGCTCTTTTTCCATCCAAAGTCCCTAAACTAAAATTAAAACCCACCTAATAAACCCTTAAAAAATAAACCTAACATTAATCCCCGAAGATCCTCTTACAGTTTTTGAAGACCCGACATCCATCCTCAACGAAGCCGGGAGAAGTCTTCATCTAACCGAGCAGAAGTCTTCATCCAGATGACATCTTCTATCTTCATCCATCCGGCTGAAGGGTTTATTGGGTGGGTTTTAATTTTAAGTTAGGGACTTCGGGCAGAAAAAGAGCTAAATGCCCATACAAATGCCCTTTTCAGGGCAATGGGGAGCTTAGGTTTTTTAGATAGGTTTTTATTTGGGGGGTTGGTTGTGTGGGTGGTGGGTTTTACTGTTGGAGGGTTGTTTTATTTTACAGGTAAAGGGCTGATTTATTTGGGGCAATGCCCCAAAAAAGCCCTTTTAAGGGCCATTGGTAGTTTATTGTAGGCTAGGGGGGTTTTTTTTTTTGGGGGGGGGGGCTTTATTTTGATAGGGCTATTAGATTAGGTTTAATTAGTTTAAATATTTGATAATTTATTTTTTATTTTGTGTAACTGTTTTTTATTTTGTGTAACTTAGTTGTTATTTTTTTGTAACTTAGTAAGTCTTTTTTGTAGATTTAAATAACTTGAGTAGGGTTAGGTTTTTAAATATATAATATAGTTAATTTAATTTGTAGTTTAATGTAATTTTAGTATAATAGTTAGGATAGGTTAATTAATAGTTTATTTTAATTATAAAGATACGTTTACATTTATTATAAGTTAGGGATAAGTTAATATTTAATGTAAAGTTAGCGGTTTGTTAGATTTAGGGGTTAATAGGTTTAGTTTATGGCGATGTGGGGGGCTGGCGGCTTAGGGGTTAATAGGTTTAGTAAGTGGTAGTAATGTGGGAGGCCAGGGGTTTAGGGGTTAATACATTTATTTAGTTGCGGTGGGCTCCAGGAGCGGAGGGATAGGGGTTAATACATTTATTAGAGTTGTGACGGGGTCTGGGAGCAGCGGGATAGGGGTTAAAGGCTTTATTAAATTTGAGGTGGGCTCTGGGAGCAGCGGGATGGGGGTTAAACATTTTAGTATAGTGGCGGTGTTTAGTGACAGGGTATAAATAAAGTTGGAAAAAAGCAGTATAGCAGCGAGATCGATGACTGTTAGTTAACAACATTCCGCTGCTCATCGCCTCGTACTTGGTGCATGACTTTTTCATAACTTTTCTTATAAATAAGAAGAGCGTATTCACGTCTGCAGCCGCGATGTTAGGTGAGCGTATTGGTGCCGTCGAATGCAGCATAGTTGATCCTATTTTGGTGTCATATATATTTCCTATATTTCTCCATAAGGTATTAGCACTTTTTGAGCGCTCCTTCCCAGGAAGCATAGAGGAAGCTTCCAATAGTGAAAGGAGCTTATACCAACTAGAGCAGGAACTATTTATCTTTTTGACATAAGTTACAGCATTTGGCCAAATGAGACAAGCCCAGGTTCCACGTCAAGGTCCCTTCCAAAACCTGGGAACCTAAAACAGCCACACAATGCAAGCTCTCAACCCAACACACTGGGAACAAGTGAAGGGTGCACAGGCTTATGTAATTACCCTAGACATATACAAAATACGTAAGGGGACTGCACTCTCAGACAGGACTGGGTACACATTCCATGACCCTGCAACATGCTCAGCACTGGGTGCTCACTGGCACTCACAGGAAGCTGTGCTGTCCCCAGAGTCACAGGCAGTTAACCCCAGACAGGTCTGGGAGCAAGAACCATAGGGAAAATTACAAAACAAATTAATACAGCACACAGAGAAAGTCCAGCAGGTCTGGGTGCAGAGATATATATATATATATATATATATATATATATATATATATAGAGAGAGAGAGAGAGAGAGAGAGAGAGAGAGAGAGAGAGAGCACCTGTATATCCTTAGTATCCTCACACCTGAGCACACCTGTATTTCCTCATTATCCTCTCAACTGAGTGTACCTGTATATCCAGAATCAAAGAGTATTCCAGCCACCAAGTTTTCTTAAAAGACCTTTATTTCACATAGGGTCCCAAACAAGCAGTTACAACGTTTCAAGCCACACCAGGCTGATACATGATTAAGAGCCTGGTGTGGCTTGAAACGTTGTAACTGCTTGTTTGGGACCCTATGTGAAATAAAGGTCTTTTAAGAAAACTTGGTGGCTGGAATAATCTTTGATTCTGGATTGACTGGGACCTGGCAAGTCCTTTTTGTTCCGTGCCCCACTGAAAAAGCAAAGGTGTGCTGTTTCTTCAAAACCATTTGTGTACCTGTATATCATCAGTATCCTCTCACCTGAGCACCCCTGTATTTCCTCATCCTCTCACCTGAGCGTACCTGTGTATCCCCTCCCATGAGTGTATCTGTGTATCCTTTCAACTGAGTGTACCTGTATATCATCAGTATACCCTCCCCTGAGTGTACCCGTTTTTGCAGTATAGCAGTCCCACCCCACGCTCCCTTTCTCTTTTGCGCTCTCTCTCGTTCTCTCTCACCCCTCTCTTTTGCTCTCTTTCTCCCCCTCTCTTTTGCTCTCCCCCTCTCTTTTGCTCTCTCTCCTCATCTCTTTTGCTCTCTCTCCCCCTCTCTTTTGCTCTCTCTCCCCATCTCTTTTGCTCTCTCTCCCCCCATCTCTTTTGCTCTCTCTCCCCCCATCTCTTTTGCTCTCTCTCCCCATCTCTTTTGCTCTCTCTCCCCCATCTCTTTTGTTCTCTCTCTCCCCATCTCTTTTGCTCTCTCTCCCCCCATCTCTTTTGCTCTCTCTCTCCCCCTCTCTTTTGCTCTCCCCCCCATCTCTTTTGCTCTCTCTCGCCCCATCTCTTTTGCTCTCTCTCTCTGCTCCCATCTCTTTTGCTCTCTCTTTCTGCCCCCATCTTTTTTGCCTCTGATGAAGTGCATGTGCGCATGCGTGAAATGCATCAGGTGTTTTTAATTGTCTTCCTTATACCTATGCAACATTGCTGAATAAATTACTTGCATTCAAGCTTCCTGGCTCCGCTTTGCTCCTTGTCCTCTTGGAAGTGTTTATCCTCAGTATCCCCTCACCTGAGTGTACCTGTATATCCTCAGTATCCTCTCACCTGAGTGTACCTATAAATCCTCAGTGTCCTCTCACATGAGTAAACCTGTATTTCTCCAGAAGTCTTTTATCTGATTTTATCTGTATATCCCCAGCACACTCTTTTGAGTGTTCATATATATCCCCAGCTACTCCTCATTTACATTTAGCTGTATTTCCTTAGGATCCCCTGACGTAAGTTTAGCTGTATTTCCTTAGGATCCCCTGACGTAAGTTTAGCTGCGTTTCCCTATAATCACATAACTTCAGTTTACCTGTGCATCCTCAATGTACCCTCTCTTTATGATTCTATAAATTTAGATAACAAATAAATTTAAATCTTTTAGGAGGAAGGTATCATTTTTCCCCAGTCAGTATTTTTGGGAGTATACCTTAAAATGCAAGTTATTTCTTTCCAAGTCTGACATATATCAAAAGTATTCTCTTACCTGAGTGTAGCCATATATCCAAAGTATTCTCTCACCTGAGTGTACCCATATAGCCAAAGTATTCTCTCACCTAAATGTAACCATATATCCAAGTATTCTCTCACCTCAGTGTACCCATATAGCCAAAGTATTCTCTCACCTCAGTGTACCCATATAGCCAAAGTATTCTCTCACCTCAGTGTACCCATATAGCCAAAGTATTCTCTCATCTCAGTGTACCAATATATAGCCAAAGTATTCTCACCTGAGTGTACCTATATAGCCAAAGTATTCTTTTACCTGAGTGTGACCATATAGCTAAAGTATTCTCTTACCTGAGTGTACCCATGTAGCCAAAGTATTCACACATCTGAGTGTACCCATACAGCCAAAGTATTCTCTCACCTGAGTTTACCCATATAGCCAAAGTATTCTCTCACCTCAGTGTACCCATATAGCCAAAGTATTCTCTCACCTGAGTGTACCCGTACACTCCCAGCATTTTGGCAGCAGCCATAGTTGTCACAGAATTCAGGTCTCCAATAAAACCGGCTAGTTTGCCGTGGCTCTGGCAGTCGTAATTTGGAATGGCTTCTGTTGCGCCGTGCATTATCCGTATAACGTTCTCTACCGCCTTGCCTTCATCGGAACATGAGTCATAAAGCTGATAGCCCAGAGTGATGTTGGGTAAAAGATCTGGGTTCCTGTTAATCTCATCAATGGCGAAAATAAAGGCTCTGAAATGGCGATATAGCTTTGGGTTCACACTGAAATATTAAGTATAAAATGGTGTACTCTGAGTAGACAGTTAATAAAAAAATATAAGGTGCATTTTTACATGAATCAGTTATTGGTACCATGAAATACATTTGCACAGAGTGTGTTTCACAGATTTATATTTATACAATATTACTATTTAAAAACATTTGTTTTCTTCTGATAAAGGTAAATAGCCTCAACAATAGGTGTTAAGAATATTATTGTTGAAAAGAATATAGTATACAGTGCCAAAAGCAAATGGAACACAAACTCACTATAGTGAACAATCACCTAACACGTTTGTTAAAATAGACTGATGATAGGTGTGTAAGGCGTGCCTAAAAGGCTTAAAATGGATGTAAATTTTGTAGCTAAAGTTCCTGGTTTTTAAAAATTTGATTAAACAGGGGCACTTTAATTCATCAAAATATACATTTCACTCGTGTTGTGAAAAAATAATTACCTTACCGCTCCAGATTCCCCCTGTCGTTGCAAAGCCATTTCTGACATCAGAAATGATGGATCGGGCATCCTCCAATCACAGCTCCTCCCCCCCCGGGGGAATCAGTGTCTGATTCAACGCTGTGATTGGAGGAAGCCAGATTCCTCATTTTAGACCCAGGAAGAGGCTTTGCGACGGGTGGAGGAAGCTGGAGTGGCTGTCAAGATTAAAAAGGTAATTATTTTTTCATAACACGAGTGAAATGTAAATTTTTATGAATTAAAGTGCCCCTGTTTTTAATCAAATTTAAAACCGGGCTCTTTAGCATCAAAATTTACATTTACTTTAAGTGTGTAAAGGGTGTGTTAAAAAGTTAGAATTTATTAGAACAAGTAATGTTAAAAATGTACAGGAAATACTGACTGGTCTTCTGAACGCATTTTGTTCACACTCAGGTGAACTTTGTCAACAGAATAGTGTAACACTATTCTGTTGACAAAGTTCACCCGAATGTGAACGAAACGCGCTCAGAAGACCAGTACAACATAAAAGCAAGTCCTCTTATGGAGCAAAGCCTTGTACTTTTGCTTTTAACTGACCGCCAAAATTACCAGGGATTACCGGGTCTGTGTGAAAAAGTCGGGACCAATAAGGAACGAACATTATTATCCTAATCTGACTCTCACAGTGGGGATCTAACCGAGGCGGCAGAGTAAAGACTTATTACGTGCATATTGTATGCACATATCTTGTAAGTGTGCATTTTTTAAGCTTTTTATGTGACCTTATTCCAAATAAATACAGTGAATCGTGGTTGCACTTGTTTTTTTCTTTCTACATATACATTATATATATATATATATATATATATATATATATAAAACAGATAATAGAAAGCTATAAGATAAAGAAACAAAGATCAGAGAAGATCAAGACAATCTTATCCAGCAATAGGACAGAGTATGACAGATAAGGATAACATTCCTAAGGGCCTAGATGTCTCAGTAAGACAAAACCAAACTGCTGAAAAAATAGATACATATGTTGAAAGCCAGCAAGTGAAGAATAACATTTAATTCCTCAAAATAATTAATAACACATTTGCCCTACATCAGAATATACACAAAAAGGAATGTAAGTATGAGGTGTAACGTCCCAGCTTATTGGGGATCCCCAGAACTGCTTTTTCCACAAAAGGAATCCTTAGATGGCCAAATTAAATTTCCTGGATTAACTGTCCCAAGAACAGATAGTGCTTGAGGCTTAAAAGTTTATAGTGCACTTCCTTGTATCACTTATTAGACAGCTCCGGTCTTTATTTATTTTCCCCAGTGTGGGTGTTATAACGGCTGTAGGATAAAGGCCCCCATAAAGATAAACAACCGGCGATGTCGGTTACAGGGAAAGTTTATCATTCAACGGTTAATATTGTTGTTTCTTCCTATTCACTACTCAGATTCCCGCAAATCAATATTGGTTACAGGGAGAGTACTCACTCTGCATGTGATGTCAATGTTACCTTCCCCTTCACCATGCAAATCACCGGACAGCGCTGTTACTCTGGGGATTCTTCAGCCGTCTTTGTAATCACCAACGCTTACTGTTTCTCGAGAAAGTCCCACTTCTACTTCCACCATAATTTTTTTGGTTAAGCTGGGCTCCTTAATATGCTCAGGGCCGGCCTTTTGTCAAGGCGACCGCCTCGGACTCCACGGTCAGGGGGGCCCCGCAAAAGTAATAAAAAAATATTTAAAAAAAAAAAAAAAAATTATATATTTTTTTAATTGTATTTTTTTCTTAAATATATTTGTTTAGTGCCTTTTTTTGGGGGGCGCAATATTTTTTTTTGACAGACACATACGGGGCATGCCAGGTGACAGCAGCATCTGAATGATTGGAGGATATAACTTTTATTCTCCAATCATTTGGTGCTGTCACTGAGGAGAAGGCAAAGCAAGGCACCAGAGGGTGGAGGTGGAGCATAGCTGCCTGTCACGCTCACGAGGAGGGACTTCAGTGCGAAGCAGGCAACAGATTGAGGACCACTCACGCTCGTAGCCAGGTGAGGAGCCCTGCTTTGGCCCAGGCCCTCAGACTGTCAGACTCAGTCAGACACAGTGAGTGTGACTAGTGCCACATTTTAATTATTCAAAGGCACTCTGGCAGGTGGGCTGGGACCAGGGCATAATTTTATTGAAGGGGGCTGGGGTATAATTTTATTGCAGGGGGACTGGGCTTCATTTTATTGCAGAGGGGCTTCATTTTATTGCTAGGGGCAATTGAAGGGGGCTGGGGCATAATTTTATTGCAGGGGGATTAATGTTCTTGTTGGGGGGCTGGGGAAATCATTTTATTGCTGGGGGCATAATTTTATTGCAGGGGAGATGGGACAATTTTATTGCTGGGGCAATCATTTTTTTGCAGGGGGGCATCATTTTATTGCAGAGGGCTTAATTTCTTTGCAGTGGGGCTGGGGGCACTATTTTATTGCAATGGGACTGGGGCATCATTTTATTGCAGGGGGACTGGGGGCTTCATTTTATTGCTTGGTGCATAATTTATTGCAGGGGTGTATATTTTTGTTGGGGGCATCATTTTATTGCAGGGGCTGGGGGCATAATTTTATTGCAGGGGAGCTGGTGCATAATTTTATTGCTGGGGCATAATTTTATTGCAGGTGGAATGGGCATTATTTTATTGCTAGGAGCATCATTTATTGCAGTGGGGATGGGGCATCATTTTATTGCAGGGGGACTTGGCATAATTTTATTGCTGGGGGCATCATTGCAGTGGGGCTGGGGGAATCATTTATTGCAGGGGGGCTGGGGGCATCATTTTATTGCACGGGAGCTTCATTGTATTGCTGGTGGCATCATTTTATTGCAGTAGGGCTGGGGGCATCATTATATTGCAGGGGGACTGGGGGCTTAATTTTATTGCTGGGTGCATCATTTATTGCAGGGGTGCTGGGGGCATCATATTTTTGTTAAAGGCATCAATTTATTGCAGGGGCTGGGGGCATCATTTTATTGCAGGGGAGCTGGGGCATCATTTTTTTCCTGGGGCATCATTTTTTTGCAGGGGAAATTGAATATACTGCGTTCCTCTGGATCTCACTAATATATTACCTTCTTAACTTACTCAATTAAAACGTTATCCCCTCAAAAAACGTTCAAATCATTAAAATTGGAAAAAATCACTTATAGAGTAGCGCCCCAACTAAACTCAGGGCTGAAGGTTAAATAAAAGCACATATAAGTAAAAACATATATAAAACTCAGTTATAATTTATTTTATCTAAAATAAAATAAAAATACCGAAAATCCCAAATAATAAATTCTTATTTCAAACCTTTGTATATACAAAATATTTATTGAGAAGTGAAGGAAGGATTACAACTCTGCTCTTTGAATTGACTATTACAACATCGGAAGAAATTGAACTAGGAGCATATCGCAAAGACAAGCTGCAGCTGTCAGGACTACAATTTACTTATTCAGCTTTCCACGATACCCAATAACTGCAGAGAATCACTCAAAAGTGTCCAGGTAAGGCTTGAATTAAGAAGCCGCCTAAGAAAAATAGGAGACACAGACGAGGTAAGAGCGTTTTCTCTTTTAAAAGTTAAAGCGGTTAGAAAGTGAATGGTAAAAAGAGACTGTTTGGATACAAAGGAGAACACTTAATTTCTTGCACAAATACTGAGAATTATTGTTACAATTGCCATAACTCTGCAAAGTTTCTAACCGGCATTGGAAATTCAAATAAGGGAGTTGTCCAAATACCAACAGCTGATTGGTTCTGTGATCCAAAACTGACTGTGAAAACCTAACGGCTAGAGTGACGCTACCCGGTGTGTATATACTCAACTGAAACTATTCAACAACACTAACACTAACATTGAGAACATAGTTTCCTTAAAAAATTCCAAAAGGAGAATTGCAAACTGTGAGTTAATCAGGACATTTATAAGAGTCCCCTTACTGCCTATAAAGGATCAGAGTTTGGAAATAAATATCACTCGATTTTATCATATAAATATAAAGTTGTGGCCACAACTATTGTTATTAGATAAATTGTTTGTTTAGGATTATTTGTTTAGGATTGATTTTTAATTTTTTAGGTGATACATATCATGCTTCAATAAATATTTTGTATATACAAAGGTTTGAAATAAGAATTTATTATTTGGGATTTTCGGTATTTTTATTTTATTTTAGATAAAATAAATTATAACTGAGTTTTATATATGTTTTTACTTATATGTGCTTTTATTTAACCTTCAGCCCTGAGTTTAGTTGGTGCGCTACTCTATAAGTGATTTTTTCCAATTTTTTTGCAGGGGGCTGGGGGCATAATTTTATTGCTTGGTGCATCATTTATTGCAGGGGTGCTGGGGGCATCATATTTTTGCTGGGGGCATCATTTTATTGCAGGGGGCTGGGGGCATCATTTTATTGCTGGGTGCATCATTTAATTGCAGGGGGGTTTCATTTTATTGCTGGGACTTCATTTTATTGCAGTGGGGATGGTGCATCATTTTATTGCAGGGGGACTGGGCATCATTTTATTGCTAGGGGCATCATTGCAGTGGGGCTGGGGTAATCATTTATTGCAGGGGGGCTGGGGGCATCATTTTATTGCAGGGGGGACTGGGCATCATTTTATTGCTGGGGGCACCATTTATTTTATTTATTTATTGCATGTGTGTATGGGCTGTGTGTGTGTGTGGGCTGTGTGTGTACACCTGTGTATGTGTCACAGTGTGTGGATGTATGTGTATATAAATATTTCTCTGTGTATTATATCTGTGTGTTTGTGTGGTACAGTGCATTGCCCCATTTCTTTTAAGTATTTTTTGTTCTGGGTAGAAACCCCGGGCTGTCAATCTGCCTAGGGACCTGCACTTGCTAGGGCCGGTCCTGGCGTCACCGTAATGTTCTTGTTATAAGAAAACACATAAAAATAAGGCCCAGTTCAACTCAACTGTTCCTAATTGTCAGCATAATTCTTCATTGTATACATAAACAGTTGTTCCAATAGTACAAATGGTATATTGCAAAATATACAATGTTATAGTGATCCACATTAGTGGATTTATGTTTATATATATATATATATATATATATATATATATATATATATATATATATATATAATGTTGTGCATTACCTTAAATTATTATTTTTTTTCTTCATTTTAAAAGCTGTGGGGCAGGGCTGGGGGTGGAGATTGGGTGGCTTTGGGGAGAAAGGGGGGCCCGTTTTGTCATCCTGCCTTGGGCCCCATAATGGCTAGGGCCGGCCCTGAATATGCTGGTAGGAGCAAACACATTACGGTTGCCTATGAGTATCTGCGACCGGAGCAACGCCAAGCTACACACGTTTCACCCTCTTTGGCTAAGGGCTTCTTCCGGCAAACATTATGATGATGTCATCAAAAAAAGGTGTCTTTTTTTTGTATTTGTAACTCCTCCTGTTACTTCACGTAATTTTTCATTCTGCCAGATAAAATATTTTGTAAGCAATTGCTTAGCTTACTTAAACTTTTTAGTGCACTGAATATTTTCTAAACATAAATCTACAGATGGTGGGGTGGAGCCGGTAGCGATTAAGATGGCCGCATAATCTCTGAGCTCTGTTTAAGCCTGCAGCATTTAGAGGCATAAGTGCCATCAAACTAAGGTTGTACAGCATAAAATAACAGAAAATAGCTCCTAAATATTGGCTGTACCTTAGAACACTCTTTATTAGTGAAAATAAATATTCCGGAGGGTACGGCTGCCAATCAATCTCAGAACAGCACCCGGAGGTATGGAGACATAATGGCGCAGCACATTGCGTGCAAATATTGAGCTGATAAAGACCGCCTAATGCATTAGCCTGCAAGCCCCAAACTTACGGTCAGAAGGGTTATCGCTACAGAGGTGACCGGCTCTCATTGACATCATTAGCAGCTAACTGTTGCTGCCTACAGCTGCCCCGAAGTTTTGTGAAAGCAGAGAGAAGGCGCCGGATCAACCCAGGTACACGGCTGCACGCAACACTTGTTAACGGCTTGACAATTTTACACAGTGGGGCCATCATTTGATACAAAGAGCCTAAATAAGCAGTTTGGTGCGCTCATACTTAAATGCAGGGCAGAACTAGGCCCTTGAAGCTTGCCCCTATACAGGACAATAGCTCAGATATTAGAGTGTAAAACCCTATGCACCTAAAAAATAATTTCACTCATCACAAAAAATAATTATAAAGCTGCACTACACGCTTATTTGTATTACAGCCCACTAATAACTTAAGCTACAGAGTGAGGACCCTTCAATAAATCAGGATCTCTTGTTAATATACAATATTAACTGAAAGTGACTGTGTCGCTGTCACAGCAAATAAAATCTATATAAATCATTAGACCAGACCTGGAAACACCAAATGGCCTCAAAGAGAAACACCAGAACAGACAGACTGTCTAAACCTCCATTAAGTAAAAATTCTTCTGTGGCTTCTTATTTTAATCCTTCTGAAGGCTCTGGCAGTTTGAACAATAATTTGTCTCCATCAGCAATGACCACTTCACAACCGCAACCACATCACACTGACCCTCATCCAATAAATGAGGTACAAATTCCTTCAAACATATTATCTACCTTGCCATCAAAGCAAGATATAGTGGACATTGACCGTGCTTGTGTCCGTGAAGAACTGGCAGACTTAAAGCAAGACATTAACGCAATAGAGTTCAGAGTGGAGGCCCTAGAGGATAGCAATGATACTATTAGAGAAGATGTTGAAGGTCTACAATCTCAAGTGGATGCATTTACTTCTAATATAGAGGCCTTACACTCCAAAATTGAAGATTTAGAGAACAGAAGTAGGAGGAAAAACTTAAGGATAAGAGGGGTACCCGAGTCTGTTCTACCCAAAGATTTACCCACGTTTCTACCTGCTCTGTTCCAACACCGTAAGGGTGATTCATCTAAAGAAGAGATCCCATGGAATCGGGCACATAGAGCTTTGAGAGCAAGACCTCCTGATTCTGCCCCTCCTAGGGATATCATCATAAAATTTAAAAATTACAGAGATAAAGAAGACCTCCTCCACCTCTCGCGAAAGAATCAACCGATTAGATTTAGAGGTACAGTGTTACAGTTTTATGCCAATCTCTCACAAAGAACGCTGCAAAAGCGCAAAGAATTTTCTCCATTAACACAGCTCCTACGTAATAAACGGATCCCATACAGGTGGGGATTCCCCACACACCTGTTGGTCATTCATGAAGACAGGAGAGTCATTTGTGATGATATATCTGAAGCCCCAAAATTTTGTGAAATTCTCCGCTTGGATCCACCGGATATGAATGTACTTGCCTCTTCAGAACCCCCAAATAATATACAGCAAAGGTCTCACAATAACTGGTCCCTTACTCCAGCCAAATCTCAGAAACGCCCCTCTGCAGCGCGAAATCTGGAAGTCGGCAAGTGATACATCTATGGAATTTAGTTCCCTTAATACCGCTTGACATACTTACAATCTTTATTGTTGTCATCTGAAGTTTAAGAGTTTCCTACAAAGGTAGGCTGTTGTCTACTTGCTCCCAAGAAATGTGCCTCACCATGGACATAGGATTCGTGAGTATGTCTATAGTAATTGTAGACTAACACAATGTTCATTAATCCCTAAAGTGACCTCGTATAGACCCTATAAATAGACTCTTTCTAACTGATGGGTCTTGGGACTTCCGTGAACATTATAATCATACTAATAGTTTATTAGCACTGCTACTATACCATGTTTTTCAGCAAAGTCAATAAGCCAGATAAAATAGGCTTACATTTATTTTCCACTTTGTTTACTTGTTTTTATTTTTCTTGTTACATTGGTATAAAGGTTTACAAATAAGCCTGCACTAATGGTTCGTACATTGCATTCTATGATGGTTTCTTGGCTGTATAAGTCAGGACCCGTTAGTTATTGTTATTTTTACAGTTATCTTGGTTATGTAATTAATTACAGGTTACCAATACTACTTTGTGAAACATTATGGTATTATTGCTTGAAATATGCATGTTCTGTTTATGTAAGATCTGTGACCACATTTAACACCTATGGCCTCTAAACAAACAACATTTCCTTTTTCCATATTAACTCAAAATGTGAAAGGTTTTCTCACACCGTATAAAAGATCAAAAGCATTGTCAGACTTATACAAGAAAAAAGCAGACATTCTCTTTTTGCAGGAGACGCATTTTAAAAATCACAAATTCCCAAATATTTTGGCAAACACTACACCCAACACTTTCATAATACAGCGCCAACAAAACACTGTGGAGTGAGTATCCTTCTGCGCAAACATATTCCATTCGCTGTTTTGCAAATAGCTATGGATAGTGAGGGCAGATTTCTGGGTATCGCAGGTCTAATGTATGGTAGACCAATCACATTAATAAATATTTATGCCCCTAATATACAACACATGCCATTCTTTAAAACTATGTTCCGGAAATTACTGGATATCTCTAAAGGTCCAATTTTTCTTGGAGGAGATTTTAATTTCCCATTTAATCCTTCTGGGGATACCTCCAACCCCATCCAAAAACCCCGAAACGCACACTAAAGTATTTATAGAAAACTCTGAGAGACTATAACCTGTATGATATATGGAGATTCACACATCCTACTACAAAGGACTATACTTTTTACTCCCACCCGTCGCAGTCTTAAAGTAGAATAGACTATTTGTTAACAAATCAAGGGACTTTCATTAATAACCAATTCCACTATTGCCCCCACGTCCTGGTCCGATCATTCGACTGTTACAGTACAGATTAAGTGGCCTAACACTCCTACCAACCCTTTCAATTGGAGACTAGACGACACATTACTGACCCACAAAACCTTCACAGAACATATCGCCAAAGTACTAGAAGAATTTCAAATTAATAATAACTCAGTAAAGGATCCATTTGTGGTTTGGGAAGGTCACAAATGTACCCTTAGGGGAAAATTTATAAAATACAAAGCTCATATCCAAAAAACTTCTAGACAGAACTATTCAAAGTTGACTTCTAAGTTAGCACAACTGGAGTATTCACATAAAAAGACCCTACAAATTCCACCATTCTACAAGAGATAGGTAGTACCAGAGATCAATTAGATACATTCTTAGCTCTTGAGCACCAGAAAATATCTGTGAAATTAAAACAAAAATGTTATCATGAAAGTAATAAAGCAGGGAAAATGCTGGCCAGGACTCTAAGACGAGTAAGATTAAAATCGTTTATTCATGAACTCAAAACGCCTCAGAACACCCCAGTTTGCACTACCTCAGACATACTAGACCAGTTCTTTCAATACTACTCCTCCCTGTATAACCTGTCTGACAAATCTCCATAAAACGAATTATGCTCTAAAGAATCAATCCAAAAATATCTAGAATCATGCAACCTCCTCTTGCTGTCCTCAGACCAAAGGGACTCTCTAGAATTCCCTATATCCGCAGAGGAAATTTCGATAGCCATAAAGAATTGTCATCAGGTAAAAGCCCGGGCCCAGATGGCTTCTCTGCCAAATACCATCAGATTTTTGCCCCTATTCTCATCCCAATACTACTTAATCTATACAACAGTGTATCCTCTACCAACCATTTCCCATCTTCTATGTTAATGGCGCACATTATAGTTCTCCCAAAACCAGGTAAAACTCCAGATACTCCATCTAATTTCCACCCTATTTCATTGTTGAACACTGATGCAAAACTTTATGCAAAAATAATGGCAGGCCGGCTGAATAAATTACTCCCACAGCTGATACATGACAATCAGGTAGGCTTTACCCCATACAGAGAAGCCAGGGATAATACCATCAAAATACAAACCCTGATAGATCACTCGGTAAGAGCCAAAATCCCAACAATCTTCGCGTCCATGGACGCGGAGAAAGCTTTTGATTGGTTAAATTGGAACTTTCTTGAACTAATTTTAGTCAAATTTGGTTTCCCGGAAACCTTTATATCAAAGATAATGTCCCTGTATACTACCCCAAATGCAAAAATTAGGTTAAATGATTCACACACACACATCATCTATAGTGCAATTGGAGTCGAACCTAAAACTACTGCTCAGATGGTACTATACTCCAGTTAGACTAGCTGCCATATATAGGCTAAGTAATAATAAGTGCTGGAGAATGTGTGGGGAATTGGGAGATTATCAACACATATGGTGGACATGCCCCAATATCAGCCAATACTGGAGTGAAATACACTTGGCCGTTAAGCAAGTAATTAGTATTGAATTCCCCGTAGAACCTACCATATTTTTATTTAACAACTTACCCAAAATTAAATGTAAACTTAGACAAAAGCTACAGATTATATTACTAAACTGCGCTAGAAGACTTATACCAAGGAAATGGAAATCCGTAGAAGTCCCCTCAGTTATAGAATGGTGTACTCTAGTTACCAATACATTGGTAATGGAAAAATATCAATACATCATCACAAAGAGATTGGATGATTTCTTGGGATTAAATTTCTTATGGGAGGAATATTGTAATTCGATAAAACATAGCGGGCATAATAGCCCACAGGTTGTAGGATAATTAGCATGTACATATTTACACAAGTTTTTTTTTCTTTTTTAGACCATGGTAAATGAGATTCAGTAGCACTTTGTTAAGATCTGCATTTTATTGAGCAATATGTCGAATAGACGTAATTTTCTTTCTTTTTTCTTTATTCAATATATGTTGACAATAAATATAGGGATCATTACTAGCACAATTATGTCCATTTCAATGGTAACTATTCCCTTTTTGTGTGACATTGAACCTATTGTAACCTGTATTGCTTGGTTGTTTAACTCTGTATCAAATATTATTTTTTCTTTTAATTTTAAAAAAATCTACAGATATGTATCATCAAGTTACCTTCTATTTGCTTAGATGCAAAGTTTACTGCTAGATAATATAAAGAAGGGAAAGGATTTAAAGAATATACAGAGACAGAACAAAATTCATAAATAAACCTTAATTTTGATTGATTTATATTTGAGCTGAGAATGAAATTTTGTTATGATTCTAGTTTATTTGTTACATTTAAATCACACAAAAAATAGATCCTCCATTTATTTTAGCGGATCATTCAGTCATTTAGAAAAGGGGCATAATTTATTTCTTCATTTAACCCTTTAGGGTATAATGATTGTTGAAAATCCATTTACACTCCTGTTGGAGCAATATTTTATCCAAATCTCCTCCTCTGCCTTTCAAATCAACCTTTTCTAAACCCCTCAAATTGAGCTCATTCTTGTTACTGTTATGATAATATAAAAAGTGTTGAGCTACACTACTAGTTTTTATTAGTTTATTTTTTATGTCTCTTTTGTGTTCTTTTATTCTCTTACGTAATTCTCTGTCCGTTTTGCCTACGTAATACATTTGGCAACTACAGGTTATCATTTATACGACCCCTTCAGATCTACATGTTATTTGTCCTTTTACTATTCTTCTCTTCCCAAATTTGTCAGGAGCTTTTTACATACAAAGCATCTTTTGCTGTATGCTTTTTAAGGGAGCCTTGTGTATAGCCTCTTTCTTTCAATCTATCTTGAAGCATTCTCGCTTCAGTTTAAACTGAACACCTAGATTACGAGTTTTGATTTTGGGGGGCTTTTTTTATTTTATTAGGGGGCTTAGATTAGGTGTAATTAGTTTAAACTGCTTGTAATTCTTTTTTATTTTTTGTAATTTAGTGTTTGTTTTTTTGTATTACAGAATAGTTTAATTAATTGTATTTTATTTTAGGTAATTGTAGGTAATTTATTTAATTAATTTAATGATAGTGTAGTGTTAGGTTTAATTGTAACTTAGGTTAGGATTTATTTTACAGGTCATTTTGTAGTTATTTTAACTAGGTAGCTATTAAATAGTTAATAACTATTTAATAGCTATTGTACCTGGTTAAAATAAATACAAAGTTGCCTTTAAAATATATATAAATCCTAAAATAGCTGCAATGTAATTATTAGTTATATTGTAGCTATATTAGGGTTTATTTTATAGGTAAGTATTTAGTTTTAAATAGGAATAATTTAGTTAATTTTAGCAATATTATTTCGTTTAGGGTTAGAGTTAGGTTTAGGGGTTAATAACTTTATTATAGTAGCGGCAATGGTGCAGCGGGAGATTAGGGGTTAATAATTGTAGGTAGGTGGCGGAGATCCCAGATAGCAAGGAGAACTTGCCACAGACTTGTAGCAAACTTTTGCTGTAAGTCAGTCAAACTTGCTGCATGTTTTCACTGGCAAGTGTGTTTACTTGCAGAATAATTGCAGCAAAAGTTCTAGTTGACACTTTTTCAACTTGCAGCAAGTTTACCTGGCAAGTCTCTAGCAAGAGAATTTCTGGCAAGTCAACTGCAAGAGCTCTGCAAGTTTGTTGCCAATTTCTGGCAAGTCAACTGCAAGAGCTCTGCAAGTTTGTTATCAATGTCTGGCAAGTCAACTGCAAGAGCTCTGCAAGTGTCTAGTCAATTTCTGGCAAGTTAACAGCAAGAGCTCTGCAAGTTAATTGCAAATTTCTGACAAGTCAATAGCAAGAGCTCTGCAAGTCTGCTGCAAATTTCTGACAAGCCAACAGCAAGAGCTCTGCAAGTCTGCAGCAAATTTCTGACAATTTAACAGCAAGAGCCCTTCAAGTCTACTGCAAAAGCTCTGCAAGTCTGTTACTAATCTCTAGCAAGTCAACAGCAAGAATACTGCAAATATTTAGCATATCTCTGGCACATATATCACAATTAAGAGCAGTGTCTGCCACGAGCACTACAAATGTACTATTATTTACGTCAATCATATTTATAAATTAATAATAAAATGTTTTTTCCTGGAAAAGTTTATCTATGTAAGTTGTTTGTATGAATTTAATTGATCTTAAAGTTGTATCCATGCGTTATCTGAGGTAATATATATTCATATATACTAATATTATGACAGGTAATATATTAAAGGGACACTAAACCCACATTTTTTCTTTTATGATTCAGACAAAGCATGCAATTTTAAGCAATTTTCTAATTTACTTCTATTATAATTTTTTTCCGTTTTCTTCCTATTTTTATTTGAAAAAGCAGGAAAGTAAGTTCAAGAGTTGGCCCATTTTTGGTTCAGCACAAGGGTATTGCTTGCTGATTGGTGCCTAAATGTAGCTACCAATCAGCAAGCACTACCCAGGTGCTAAAACAAAAATGGGCCGGTTCCTATTCTTACATTTCTGCTTTTTCAAAAAAAGATAGCAAGAGAATGAAGAAAATGGATAATAGGAGTACATTAGAAAATTGCTTAAAATTGCATGCTCTATCTGAATCATAAAAGCAAAACAATGGGTTTAGTATCCCTTTAATTTGAAAACTTGATGTATTATAACACTAATATTATCTCAGGTACAGTAGGGCCCCTTTTTACAGCACACCCCTTTAAGGCGTTCCACTTTTAAATCAGTCTTCAGTTCTGCCCATGGTTATTATGTTTCATGTTTTTACCTCCATTTCATTGTTTTTGGCTGTGATTTTAATTGATTATTTTCTTTATGAATATTTGTTTTACAGATATCTCCATATCTGTGCAGTTATAAAAAATAATTATTGTATATAACTAACTGCAATTGTTACCAGAAGTTAAACTAGGAAAATCATATTTTTTTTTTATCGATTTCATACTTTTACTGATTTTAATAAAATTAGCCTTTGCCTGTCTGGTAAATATGATCTGTTAACCTCAATACTGTATTAAGGTAAAAATATTCACCAAAAAATCCTTTAGAAATGACTCCATAAAAATAACAGCACTGACTCTTACAAAAGTAATTTAAACTTTTATTAGGCTTCAAATTTTCCAGGTATTAAAACATTTTAAATATGACATTGTAATAAACCAGAGAATAACTTATAGTATAGGCCTAGGGTACAAGTATAATGCAGATGCACAATAATGTTGACATAACAATAAAAATATAATATGATGTCCATCTGTATCTGTTCTATGATCTTGAATTTGGCACCGACCTGTAAAAATAAAAACAAATATTACATAAACATGGGCATTCTATGCTAATTGCTTAGTTTACAGCAGAACTTTAATTTGTAGAACTAAAAAAGTAAATCTGACAAAAAAATTACACGCCTTTATTTAAACTTCAAGGTTGTGATGAATACTAAGAAAAGGAAATTTATGCTTACCTGATAAATGTATTTCTTTTTTGATACGATGAGTCCACGGATTTCATCCTTACTTGTGGGATATCGCCTCCTGGTCAGCAGGAGGAGGCAAAGAGCACCACAGCAGAGCTGTATAAATAGCTTCTCCCTTCCCTCCCAACTCAGTCATTCGACCGAAGTTAGGAAGAGAAAGGAAAAGCCAAGGTGCAGAGGTGTCTGAAGTTTAACAAAAAATAAATAAATAACCTGTCTCATAGAACAGGGCGGGCCGTGGACTCATCGTATCGAAAAAGAAATAAATTTATCAGGTAAGCATAAATTTCCTTTTCTTTTTCAAGATACGATGAGTCCACAGATTTCATCCTTACTTGTGGGATACAATACCAAAGCTATAGTACACGGATGAAACGGGAGGGACAAGACAGGGAACCTAAATGGAAGGCACCACTGCTTGAAGAACTTTCCTCCCAAAAACAGCCTCAGTTGAGGCAAAGATATCAAATTTGTAAAATTTGTAAAAAGTGTGAAGAGACGACCAAGTCGCAGCCTTGCAAATCTGTTCAACAGAAGCATCATTGTTTGAATGTCCATGATGAAGTAACAGCCCTAGTGGAATGAGCCGTAATCTGTTCAGGAGGCTGCTGACCAGCAGTCACATACGCAAAACGGAAGATACTCTTCAGCCAAAAAGACAGAGAGGTAGCCGTAGCTTTCTGACCCCTACGTCTCTCTGAAAAAATAACAAACAAAGAAGACGATTGTCTAAAATCCTTAGTCGCTTGGAAGTAGAACTTTAAAGCACGAACCACATCTAAATGGTTTAACAGACGTTCCTTCTGAGAAGAAGGATTAGGACACAAGGAAGGAACGACAATCTCCTGATTAATATTCCTGTTCGGAACAGCCTTAGGGAAAGACCCATGATTAGAACGTAACACCACCTTATCTGAATGAAAAATAAGGTAAGGGGAATTATATTGTAATGCCAAAAACTCAGATACTCTTCGAGCAGAAGAAATAGCAACCAGAAATAAAAATTTCTACGGAATGCATGGGTTCAAACGGAACCCCTTTAAAAACTAAATTCAAACACCAAGGAGTCTAAACACCGATCTGATTCTAGTCAGAGCCTGACAAAAGATTGTACATCTGGAACATCTGTCAACCGCTTAAATAACAAAAATAGATAAAGCAGAGACCAGTCCCGTTAAGGAACTTGCAGATAACACTTTCTCCAATCCTTCTTGGAGAAAAGACAAAAAATCCTGGGAATCCTAACCCTGCTCCATGAGTAGCCCTTGGATTCACACCAATAAGATATTTTATGGAAAAATTTCCTAGTAACCGGGCTACGTGCCTGAATCCAAGTATCTATGACCGAATCAGAAAAACCTTGCTTGGATAAAATTAAGCGTTCAATCTCCAAGCAGTCAGCTGCACAGAAACTAGATTCAGATGATGGAAGGGACCCTGAATGAGAAGGTCCTTCCTCAATGGAAGCTGCCATGGTGGTCGAGATGACATGTCCACCAGATCGGCATACCAAATCCTGCGAGGCCACGCAAGGGCAATGAGGATCACCGATGCTCTCCCCTGTTTGACTCAAGCAATCACCCGGGGAAGGAGAGCAAACGGAGGGAATACATATGCCAGGCTGAAAGACCAAGGAACTGCCAAGGCATCTATCAGCTCGGGCCGGAATCCCTGGAACGGGACCCGAATCTTGGAAGTTTGGCATTCTGACGAGACGCCCTAAAATCTAAATCCGGCCGACCCCATCTGAGAATCAGGTTTGAAAACATTTACGGATGGAGTGCCCACTCTCCCAGATGAAAGGTCTGTTTGTTCAGAAAATCTGCCTCCCAGTTGTCCACCCCTGGGATGTAGATCGCTGACAGATGGCAAGAGTGAGCCTCCGCCCACTGATTATTTTAGCCACTGCAGTCATCGCAAAGGAATTCCTTGTTTCTCCTTGATGATTGATGTAAGCCACTGTTGTTATGAAGAATTTATCTGAAGCCAACTGAGGCCAGATCTGAAGCGCATGGAATATCGCCCTCAACTCTAGGATGTTGATGGGAATGAGAGATTCAGCTTGAGTCCATACTATCTGAGCCCTCAAGGAGTTCCAGACTGCTCCCCATCCTAACAGGCTGGCATCCGTTGTCACAATCACCCATGAAGGTCTGCGAAAGTATGTCCCCTGGGAAAAATGATCCGGCAACAACCACCATAGAAGAGAGTCCCTCAACTCCTGATCTAGAATTATTCGAGGAGACAAAATTTGAATAGTCTCCATTCCACTACCTAAGCAAGTTTAGTTGCAGAGGCCTGAATTGAAACCGAGCCAACGGTATGATGATCAATGCCGCTACCATCATTCCGATTACCTCCAGGCACTGAACCACTGACGGCTGAAGAGAGGACTGAAGTGCTCGACATGTAACCAGAATCCATGACTTTCTGACTTCTTGTCAGAAAAATTCTCATGAATATAGAGTTGATTAGATAACCCAGAAGGATACCCCATTCTTGGAAAGGAAACACAATGTCAGTATGGGCACTAGATTGCTAACAAGGTGACGCCTGGAGAAAAATCTCGTCCAGATAAAGCGCCACCACAACACCCTGCGGTCTTAGAACCGCCAGTCGAAACCCCAGAATCTTTGTGGAAATCCTGATAGCCATGACCAACATAAAAAGAAGCGTTGGTCCAGAAAGGCAAACCACAAAGAACTAGTGATGATCTCTGTAGGTAAGAACAAGAAGATATGCATCATTTAGATCTACTGTCCTCATAAATTGACCCTCCTGGATCCAAGGAAGGATAGTACGAAAGTTTCCATCCTGAAAGATGGGACTCCCGGGAACTTGTTCAGAGTCACAAAGACGAAGATAGGTCTGAATGTTCCCTCCTCTTTGGGAACTACAAACAGTTAAACAAAAATCATGCTCCTGTTTCGGAAGAGGCCAAGCACTCCCATGGAAAGAAGGTCTCCACAAAGTAAGAACGCCTCTCTTTTAACTGGTCTGCAGAGAATCTTGAAATCAGAAACCAGTCCACTGTGAAACCTTGAAACACATTTTTTTTTTTTTTTTTTTTTTAAAAACAGAAGAAATCATCTTCATCAAGCCAGGTTCCTACAAGGCCTTCTTGAATGAAACATTAAACATTTAGATGTAGATCTAAATCTGTAAAACAAGGCACTAACATAAGGCTCAGAGAGCTGGGACAGAGAAACCTGAAACCTATGCTCCCATTTTAAAAACTTCAAGGAAAGATATTGAAAAAAGGAACTGGACAATTGACAGCCTTTACCCTATCCTGGATCTTATTCAGATGAGTTTCTGACTTAAAAGCATCAGACAACACATCAAACTGAAATACTGTTGCACTAAAGACGGTAATAAAATACACCTCTGGATACCATTGGACGCCCTGGTGTACCCTTTTCCCATTTTCATCCAGATAACCCAACTATTCACTGGAAAAAATAGTAGATCTCTGAGCTAAGTTGGAAACTACTCCATTCACCCTAGCTGATGTCTCCTTAGCTAAGTCGGTTATGGGAAAAATCTTCTTTAAGTATAGGGAATGCGGACTTCCCCATTGTGTATAACTCACAGGAAGCACTGTTACACCTAATAGTGAAAATAACTCCTCTAGTAATGGATAGATTCCATGAGGGAAAAACATGGAATGCATGATATGCAAATAAAAACTCCGGACGGAGTATAATAGGAAGCGCAGAGCACTGCATGTGTGCCCAAACATGTTGTGAACACTATAGGTTTGTGGAATAAAGAGATCATTGTCCCCGGGACTCTGAGTTTTCTATCCTGTTAGCTTGTGTGATGAGCCACAGCAAGCTATAATAAAAGGAGAAAATTCAGAAAAAAGAATGTAATGTTTAATAAATTCTCACAAAAAAAATTACTGTCCCTTGAAATTTTCCTATTTCTGTGACAGAAAATATCCAATGAGCAGGTTAACCTTGCAGGAAATAGACATTGTTATGTACATTAAAGTAACCATGTCTTGTGTCCCCAATTCCGTATAAAAAGTGCAAGGAACCACAGAGCACCGCATGTGGGCCAGAAACTCTATTTTAAGTGATTCAGATGAATCACTCCCAAATAACCCCCGTAGTCAGCAATAGAGAGGTATTTGATGATAGTAACCACTGAATCAATCATGCTCCAAACAAACAGACATTACAAATATGTACTGGTGAAGCGCTGCTGCTCATCCAAAAGGATTGCAAACTGACACCTTAAATTTTCTTAGTTCAGTGTGCTGTCTAATTAAATAAATCCTCAAGTCAATTTTTTTTTTTTTGTGTGGAAAACCTATAAAGGAAGGTAATTCCCATTGGTATACCAGAAGATGCGCAGAGCACTGCATGTGGGCCATAACAATATGTGGTACATTACAGGAGAATTGTGGCAAAAATTTACCATAGTCAAGGGGCTCCCAAACAGCACAAAGTCTTATAAGGACTGCTTCTTTTAATTCACAAAGTAACTCATTTTAGTGTGCTCTTGTGTCATCCTAAACACAAAGGATGGGATAAATCAAGAAACAGCTGAAATTATCGTAAAAAAGATCAACAGCCAAAGACATACTGTCACTTTAAATTTTAAAACAAAACTCTGTTCTGTTTTTTATCCTTGCAAACGCACAATACATATTAGTACACAAATAATAGCACTGACTGGACCTCAGTGAAATCCTGCTGAGGTGTCCTAATGCTCCTCACCCTGAGAACTTTATGTCCCAAACTCAGAGGTGACAAGTACCGCGTTAACATGCAAACTGCTCTATGTTCCGATAAAGCGAGTGCAGCCTAAGACGCCTTAAACACGGCCCCGCCCCTCGTGGGCGTGATAACACATCGCAGCAGATAGACATGTTAGTTGCGCCTCTTGAGATAAAAATGGCGCCAAAACATAACCCCACCCTTCGTGGGCGTAATAATACACAGTCTCCCGGTCGCCATATTTATCACAAAGACCGACTACCGGGAGTAAACTGACCCCTTCTTAGAGAACCTGGGCATCTTGTGTCCACTTTAAATAAACATTCTGCAGATCAGAAGCGTTTGCTGGCACTACACAGACAGCCCAGTAGGAGGTGCTCTGCTACATGATAACATATACAAATATGCTGTTCTATTACTTTGCACAGGGTCATACAAATCAGGGCTTCTCTTCAGTGCAAAAACCCCTAGAAGCCACACTCCTGAGCCCCAGTGCCTGCCATTACCTGTCAGCCCTGTAAAGGAGAGAGGGAATTTTAGGACCACAACTGCAGCTTTAAAAGTGTTGTGAAAGTATCAATGATTCTGTATAGGTGAAGGGAGGCAGCAAGGTTCAGAATCAATGGATACAGTTCACTTTTATTATAAGGATAGGTGAGACAATGGCTGAGACCACAGAGCATATAGCCCCACTCAGTATTGACAAACTGGTTCCCACTTAAATAATAACATGCAATTGCAAGGTTAAAGAGTTAAACAGATAGTATCTGATCATAATTGGCAGCACAGATAACAGTACAAGAAAAAGGCAAAATACAGCTAATGACACTTGAGCTTTTTAAGGTACTGAGACTGACAAATAACGAAGTTAGGTAAATATTAGCGCATTTGAATACGAAGGCATCTTAACTAAAGGTTCTGAGACATGTCTGGAGTAAATGTTGAATAATGGTAACTTACTGCGGTACAAGAGTGAAGGAAGCGCTTTTTAAAGTTACTATAGAAGTAATGGGTGAGTGGTGTCCGGACACAGAGTAGTTCCCCTGCAGAGTCTGGGGATTTGCAGCGTGTGCGATGGCGTGTGACGTCACCGCTTGCCGGTTCCGGTCCTGTGTTTGGTAGAGAGGTGAGCTGCGTCTGTCTCAAAGGTTGCAAGGAAGTTTGAGGGTGAGAAGCTGGATTCAACAATCAAGCAATTTGGTATGAGTAGGAGGGAAATTTAAACAGCTTGATGGGGAGGAGATTATGTAAGTGTGAAAAGACACAGCTATACAAAGGATAAAGCAAAGAACTTAGGCAGTCATGACAGGACCCCCCCCCCAAGGATCAACTCCGGGGATCGGGTCCAGGGCGATCAGGACAACGTTCATGGAACCTGGCCACCAATCGGGGGGCAGATAGATTAGAAGCCGGTTCCCAGGAGTCCTCAGAATCAGGATAGCCCTTCCAATGAACCAGATACTGAAGCTGCCCTCGAAAGCGTCGGGAGTCCAACACATCTTGTACCTCATACTCCAGGGTGGCATCCTGCAGATGAGGAAGTATAGGAATAGAAGGATCATGGTGACGAAGCTGTCTATAAGGCTTGAGGAGAGACACATGAAAGGTAGGATGGGATTTCAGATTTGCTGGTAAAGCGAGGGTGACAGCATTCATATTCACAATCTTTACGATGGGGAATGGTCCAATAAAGCTGGAAGACAGTTTCCTGGAAGGAAGGGGTAAATGTAGATTACGTGTCGATAACCAAACGTAGTCACCTACAGCATATTTAGGCGAGGGAATCCTTTTCTTGTCAAAATGAAATTTATACCGATCCTTGGCGATGCGAATATTTTCAGCAGTTAATGAAAAGGATTCACTAATAGTGTTGATGAGGTCATTCACAACAGGACAAGTGTTGCCGACCATAGAATCCCATTCAAAAGAGGGATGGAAACCATAATTAATGAAAAACGGTGTGGAGTTAGTAGAGGAATGAATGGAATTGTTGAAGGCGAATTCTGCGTATGGCAGAAGTTGGGTCCAGTTCTCTTGTTTAGCTGAGATGAAACATCTTAAGTATTGTTCAATGCACTGGTTTGTTCTTTCAGTCTGGCCATTAGTTTGTGGATGGAAAGAGGTACTGAGACGTCTAGAAATACCTAGTGAGTGACAAAGTTGTTTCCAGAAGTGGCTGGTAAATTGAGTACCCCTATCTGAGGTGATACTATTCGGGAGTCCGTGATACTTGAACACATGGTGGATCATTAAGGAAATGGTTTCAGAAGAAGTTGGGAGTTTATGGTAGGGCACAAAATGTGCCATTTTACTAAATAGGTCCACGACTACTAATATGGTGTTATTCCTTTCTGAGATAGGCAGGTCGACTATATAGTCGATAGCTATGTCTCTCCAAGGACGGTCAGGAGTCGGTAAGGGGATCAATTTTCCGTACGGGGGAGTCCTCCCTTTTTTAGTAGTTTCGCAGATCATACAGGTCTTAACGTAATCCGCGATATCGGAGAGGTAAGTTGGCCACCAAAAGTATCTGGAGACTAATTCTTGAGTTTTCTTTATGCCCATATGTCCAGCAGATGGGGAGTCATGTAAAGTTTTTAAGACTGTTGGTCTGAGACTGTTGGGTACATAGATTTGTTGTTGGTGATAATACAACCCATCCGTGTGTAAATCCAAGACCTGTAATGGTTTATTTGAGTCAGCCTGTTGTGCCGATTTGAACTGATTGTTTTGTTCTACAGTTAAAGCTAAGAACCTGTCTAGAGGAATTAAGGGTGAGAGGTTTGGATGCGGAACTTGGTCCACCAAGTGTCTTGAGAGGGCATCAGCCTTCTTGTTCTTGTTTGCAGGACGGTAGGTGATAAGATAATTAAACCTAGCCAAGAATAGGTTCCAACGGACCTGCCGTGCACTAAGAGTCCTATTAGATTGTAAGTATTCTAGATTTTTGTGATCCGTGTAGATCAAGATTGGAAGAATGGTCCCTTCCAGAAGGTGTCTCCATTGTTCTAATGAAGTCTTGATTGCTAACAGTTCTTTATCCCCAATTGGGTAGTTGATTTCAGCTGAATTAAGTATTCGTGAATAGAAGGCGACAGGGTGTAGAGGGTCCTTAGGAGTCAACCTCTGTGAGAGGATTGCTCCCAAAGCATAATTAGATGCATCCACTTCCAGGATATACTGTAACTTAGAATTAGGGAATTGGAGGATAGGGGCCGTAGTGAAAGCCTTTTTTAAAAAGTTGAAAATTTGTTCTAAATCATCGTTCCATCGAAAGTGTGTATCAGATTTGGTCAAGTTAGTTAATGGTCTTGTCAAATCAGCGAAATTTTTAATAAACTTCCTGTAGAAATTGGCGAAACCCATGAACCTTTGTATATCCTTTTTACTTTTTGGGGAAGGCCAATTTTGGATTACCGATATCTTATCATTATCCATCTGGATACCTTGGGGTGATACAATATAACCTAGAAATTTTATTTCTTTGGAGTGAAATAAGCATTTTTCTAGTTTGACATATAGAGAATTTTCTCTCAACCGTGTTAATACTAGGGTAACATGTTTGATGTGTTCTGTACGTGAGGTAGAGAATATGAGTATATCATCCAAATATATCACCATAAATAAATCCAAAAAATCCTTAAAAATGTCATTTATAAAGTATTGAAAAGTAGCCGGGGCATTACAGAGGCCAAATGGCATCACAGTATATTCAAATAAGCCGTAACGTGTACGGAATGCTGTAAGCCATTCATGACCCTCCTTGATACGTACTAAGTTGTAAGCCCCTCTGAGATCCAATTTAGTGTATATAGTAGCATCTTGTAATCTATCAAGGAGTTGGGGAATTAAAGGCAAAGGATAGCGGTTTTTTATTGTACGCTTGTTTAGTTCTCTGTAATCAATAATGGGTCTTAGGGACTGATCTTTATTTTTAACAAAAAATATACCAGCCCCAGCTGGGGAGGTGGAAGGACGTATAAAGCCTTTCTTTAAGTTATCAGCCAAATAAGTTTTAAGGTGTTGTAACTCAGGTTCTGAGAGGGGAAATATATGGCCGTAAGGTATATCAACACCTGGCAGGAGATCAATAGGGCAGTCATAAACCCTATGAGGTGGTAGATTCTCTGATTCTTTTTTATCAAAGACATCAGCGAATGTAATGTATTCCTTGGGGATTTGTAATGGAACATCTAGAAAAATTTGTTCCTGATGGAGACACAAATCTTTACAATATGGAGAATTAAAGAGAACTTGTGAAGTTGACCATTGTATAGTGGGATCGTGTTGTTTAAACCAAGTGATACCAAGTATAATGGGATATAGAGGTGAGGGTATAACATCAAAAGTAAGATACTCTGTGTGTTGGTCATGTGTGGTGAGCCTTAATGGTATGGTATGGTATAAGATGGGTCCTGAAGTTATTTCATTACCATCAATAAATCGAAGTACACTAGGCACCAATTTCTTAACAAGTGGAATTTTATTTACAGTAGTGAATTGGTGATCTATATAATTATGGCTCGCTCCAGAGTCAAGGATTGCTTGTGAGTTGAGTCTTTGCTGATCCCACTGTAATAAGATAGGAAGGGAGCAATGATTAGACTGTGTTTGTTTAGCAGATAGACATATATTTGTAGTGTTCATCTTACCCTTCCTACGCTGTAATTGAGAGCAGTCCTTTACAGTGTGATCAATCCCTCCACAATACATACAGAGATCTAAAGCTTTTCTTCTTAGTTTCTCCTGTTGAGTTAATGGACCTCTGATGAAACCGAGTTCCATAGGAATTTCAGAAATTTTTGTAGGTGTTTTAGGTGGGGGTAATGTAGTAACTGTATGTTTAGTGGATGATTCTAAGTGTGACCTTTCTGAGCGTCTCTCTCTGATGCGTCTATCTAAAGTGATGCTTGCATCTATTAGGAGTTCTAAAGTATCTGGGAGGGGTTGTCTGGCTAGCTCATCCTTGAGAGTATCTGAGAGGCCTAGGCGGAATTGATTGCGTAATGAGAGGTCATTCCACTGTGTATCTGGGGACCATTTCTTAAACTCTGCGATGTAGTCCTCCACAGGCCTTTTATGTTGTCTCAGAGACCTCATTGCTGTCTCAGCAGACAGCTGTTTGTAGGGATCATCATAAAGCTGTCCCATTGCTTTAAAAAACTGATCAAATGAGTACAGCAATGGGTCATTGGTCTCAAAAAACAAATTAGCCCATATACGTGGTTCACCATGCAGATAAGAGATTGTGGTGAGAACCTTCAAATGATCATTGAAATATGTTTTGGGTTTTAGTTGGAAGTATAAGGAACATGAATTTTTGAATTCCCTAAATTCTGAACGAATACCACTAAATGTTTGTGGAGGATTAGGTTGGGGTTCACTAGAACCAATACTTGTAGTGAGTGTATCAATTTTATCATTGATGTATTGCTTTAAAGCAGAATTTTCTAACTGTAGTGTATTTAACCCTGTAGTGAGGTTATCTACAGTTTGTGTTAATTTCTCTACATGAGCTAATAAGGCTGCTGGGTCCATAGTATGGCTTGATTGTTATTGTCAGCCTGTGGAAGGTAATCTCACCCCTGTAAAGGAGAGAGGGAATTTTAGGACCACAACTGCAGCTTTAAAAGTGTTGTGAAAGTATCAATGATTCTGTATAGGTGAAGGGAGGCAGCAAGGTTCAGAATCAATGGATACAGTTCACTTTTATTATAAGGATAGGTGAGACAATGGCTGAGACCACAGAGCATATAGCCCCACTCAGTATTGACAAACTGGTTCCCACTTAAATAATAACATGCAATTGCAAGGTTAAAGAGTTAAACAGATAGTATCTGATCATAATTGGCAGCACAGATAACAGTACAAGAAAAAGGCAAAATACAGCTAATGACACTTGAGCTTTTTAAGGTACTGAGACTGACAAATAACGAAGTTAGGTAAATATTAGCGCATTTGAATACGAAGGCATCTTAACTAAAGGTTCTGAGACATGTCTGGAGTAAATGTTGAATAATGGTAACTTACTGCGGTACAAGAGTGAAGGAAGCGCTTTTTAAAGTTACTATAGAAGTAATGGGTGAGTGGTGTCCGGACACAGAGTAGTTCCCCTGCAGAGTCTGGGGATTTGCAGCGTGTGCGATGGCGTGTGACGTCACCGCTTGCCGGTTCCGGTCCTGTGTTTGGTAGAGAGGTGAGCTGCGTCTGTCTCAAAGGTTGCAAGGAAGTTTGAGGGTGAGAAGCTGGATTCAACAATCAAGCAATTTGGTATGAGTAGGAGGGAAATTTAAACAGCTTGATGGGGAGGAGATTATGTAAGTGTGAAAAGACACAGCTATACAAAGGATAAAGCAAAGAACTTAGGCAGTCATGACATTACCACGCTTTCATAGCATTCTTTACATAATAAAGAGATAATAATCCCAGAAAAGTGCTAAACTTCCTCTGTCCTGAATCTTCTCTTTTGGTTTCAGACCCAGAATAAAAAAGTCAGCACTTACCTTGAAACCTGTGCGACAGCATGGCAGTCCAGCAGGTTTTCAGAGGTCCTCTCCCCCATAGCCCTGTGGACTAAAATCAGCCTGAGTTAAAAGTGCTTAGGCTATCTGTATTAGGGCAGTAAATATGTATAGGAGGCGCAGTGAGAATGATGTCCCACCAGTTCCTATTGCTTTAAAGCCACCAAATGCTTCCCTTTTTACTGAAGAGACTGATCTGGTCTAGGCTACACCCAAGCACAAAGTAGCACTCAGAGGCACTATTTTAAAAATAATAAACACTTGACTGAAGAATCTTTACTAACACCTCACTTTGCCATCTCCTATCTAACTAACACAGGCAAAGAGAATGACTGGGTTGGGAGGGTAGGGAGGAGCTATTTATACAGCTCTGCTGTGGTGCTCTTTGCCTCCTCCTGCTGACCAGGAGGCGCTATCCCACAAGTAAGGATGAAATCCGTGGACTCATCATATCTTGAAAAAGAAAAATTGTATTTTTAACTGCCATAAATTCTCATGTCAATGCAATATTTATCTAGATATTAACATATTTGGCCACGGTCCTAATCAAACAGATTTTGTCACTACCTGCCAATGGGATGCTTAGAACCTATATTTTAACCCCTTAAAGACAAGCAACATACCCTGTACATCACTCGTCTTTGAATGGGGAAGTGCTATTAAATGCGCAGTCTTGAAGCCAGTGTTGAGGCCACGCTATTTACGATGGCAAGAAGGGAGAGTATAATAGCGCAGTACTGCCACTTGTGGTGGGACATGTGCTATTTTAAAAAAAAATTACCCTTAATGAACGGCAACATACATGGTACATCTCAGGGCGCGATCCGATAAAGATCATAGTTTGTGGTGCAAGCGAGGGAACCCCCGCCGCCCGTAGTTTCAGCTCGCAACTCGAGCTATCCTATATACGGCGACGTCAGATGCTAAAGTGCCGTAAGTCTGATAAACCAGAGATGTCCAGAAATCTGCGTAAATACATATTTCTGGAGTCGCCAGTGACTTACGGCACTTTAGAAACTGCCGGTGCCTACAAAACCTGACTAAATTATTAAATCTCCCGTACTGTCTAACACGCCTCCCAAACATAGCCCGACACGTCTAACCCTCTATGCACTATCCCCCCTCACTATCCTAACAATAAAAAATGTATTAACCCCTAAATCGCCGCTCCCGGACCCCGCCACCACCTAATAAAGTTATTAACCCCTAAACCGCCGTTCCCGGACCCCGCCGCCACCTACATTATCTATATTACCCCCTAATGTGAGCTCCTACCCCGCTGCCATCTACATTAACTACCCCCTAATGTGAGCCCCTTACACCGCCGCCAGCTATATTAAAATTATTAACCCCTAATTTAATCCCCCTACCCCGCCGCCAGCAATATTAAAATTATTAACCCCTAATCTAATCCCCCTACCCCGCCGCCAGCTATATTAAAATGATTAACCCCTAATTTAATCCCCCTATACCGCCCCCAGCTATATTAAATACATTAACCCCTAATCTAATCCCCCTATACCGCCGCCAGCTATATTAAATAGATTAACCCCTAATCTAATCCCCCTACACCGCCGCCAGCTATATTAACCCTAATTATATTAGGGTTAATATAGTTAATATAGTTATTATATTATATATATTAACTATATTAACCCTAATAATATTAGGGTTAATATAGTTAATATCGTTATTATATATATATTAAGTATAATAACCCTATCTAACTCTAACATCCCTAACTAAATTCTTATTAAAATAAATCTAATTAATATTAATATTATTAATTAAAATATTCCTATTTAAATCTAAATACTTACCTATAAAATAAACCCTAAGATAGCTACCATGTAATTAATAATTACATTGTAGCTATTTTAGGGTTTATATTTATTTTGCAGGTAACTTGGTATTTATTTTAACTAGGTACAATAGCTATTAAATAGTTAATAACTATTTAATAGCTACCTAGTTAAAATAATTACCAATTTACCTGTAAAATAAATCCTAACCTAAGTTGCAAATACACCTACACTATCAATAAATTAAATAAACTACAAATATCTAAACTAAAATACAATTAAATAAACTAAATTACAAAAAAACCCCCACTAAATTACAAAAAATAAAAAAAGATTACAAGATTTTTAAGATAATTACACCTATTCTAAGCCCCCCAAAATAAAAAAATGTCCCTACCCTATTCTAAAATACAAAAGTTAACAGCTCTATTACCTTACCAGCCCTTAAAAGGGCCTTTTGCGGGGCATGCCCCAAAGAAATAAGCTCTTTTGCCTGTAAAAAAAACCCCCACAATACCACCCCCCAACATTACAACCCACCACCCACATACCCCTACTCTAACCCAAACCCCCCTTAAATAAACCTAACACTACCCCCTGAATATCTCCCTACCTTGTATTTACCCAGCCGGGCAGAACTCTTCATCTGATCCAGGCGATGTCTTCAATCAAGCGGCAAAGAAGAAGTCTTCCATCCGGCGATGTCTTCAATCAAGCGGCAGAGAAGAGGTCCTCCATCGGGGCGAAGTCAATCTTCTTTCTTCGCTCCTCCGATGCGGAACATCCATCCGGCACAACGACTTCCCGACAAATGAAGTTCCTTTAAATGACGTCATCCAAGATGGCGTCCGTTGAATTCCGATTGGCTGATAGGATTCTATCAGCCAATCGGAATTAAGGTAGAAAAATCTGATTGGCTGATTGAATCAGCCAATCAGATTCAAGTTCAATCCGATTGGCTGAACTAATCATTTTTCTACCTTAATTCCGATTGGCTGATAGAAAACTTCGCCCCGATGGAGGACCTCTTCTCTGCCGCTTGATCGAAGACATCGCCGGATGGAAGACTTCTTCTCTGCCGCTTGATTGAAGACATCGCCCGGATCGGATGAAGAGTTCTGCCCGGCTGGGTGAAGACAAGGTAGGGAGATCTTCAGGGGGGTAGTGTTAGGTTTATTTAAGGGGGGTTTGGGTTAGAGTAGGGGTATGTGGGTGGTGGGTTGTAATGTTGGGGGTGGTATTGTGTTTGTTTTTTTACAGGCAAAAGAGCTGATTTCTTTGGGGCATGCCCGGCAAAAGGCCCTTTTAAGGGCTGGTAAGGTAATAGAGCTGTTAACTGTTGTATTTTAGAATAGGGTAGGGACATTTTTTTATTTTGGAGGGCTTTATTATTTTATTAGGGGGCTTAGAATAGGTGTAATTAGTTTAAAATTCTTGTAATATTTGTTTATTTTTTGTAATTTAGTGTGTTTTTTTGTAATTTAGTTTAGTTTATTTAATTGTATTTTAGTTTAGATATTTGTAGTTTATTTAATTTATTGATAGTGTAGGTGTATTTGTAACTTAGGTTCGGATTTATTTTACAGGTAAATTGGTAATTATTTTAACTAGGTAGCCAACTTTACCCCCAAAATACTACCTAGTGCATTTATTTTTTATAAAATACACTACACTGTATTTTGGGGGCATTTGGGGCATATTTATAAAATGAACCAGAGATCTGATCTCTGGTTAATTTTATAAGCGCTAGTTGCTACCACAAGCATACAGTAGCAATAACTAGACACTTCTAATGGCTGGTTATTTATTGCGTGCCCTTGCAAGTGCGTGATAAATTAGCGCTCCACTTGTAATCTAGCCCTAAATAAATGCTAGATAGAATGAAGCATTGAAATAAAAGGTTAGTCTGAGAATAACATGTAGATGTATTTTTTAAAGTTTTATTTGGTGTTTAAACATTAACAAACTAAGTGTAAAGTTTTAGTTTCTATAAAACAATGGGAGCTGCCATGTTGTAACTTAGGTTACCTTCTCTGCTGTAGCCAAATAGAGACAGTTATAAATGTGTCACTAGTGTGCAGCCAATGGCTGTGTGGAATATGTTCTGCACTTCCATTTCTAACAGGAGCTAAAAAGCTCACAATTTAGGAATATAATTACAGGAAAAGGGGACAAAATAAATAATGAAAGTATTTATTTATATATACAGTGAGGCCTCGGTTTACGAATTTAATTCGTTCTCCGGGTCGTTTCGTATTGCGAAAAATTCGTAAACCGAAACACGGTTTCCCATAGGAATGCATTGAAAATCAATTAATGCGTTCCGGAGGTCCGAAAAAATTCAAATAAAGTGTCCAAAAAATGCTCCAAAAGGCTCCAAAAGGCTTAACAACTTGCTGCAAATGGCTCCAATGTCTCCAAAAGGCTCCACAACTTGCTGCAAATGGCTCCAAAAGGCTTAACAACTTGCTGCAAATGACTCCAAAAGGCTCAACAACTTGCTGCAAAATGGCTCCAAAACCTCTCCAACACCTCCACACTGGTACCCAAACTTCATTAATTCAATCATACTTGAGTATGCAGGGGGCACAGGGGCCACTGGTTTCGTATTGCGAAAAATATTCGTAAACCGAGGGGGGCAAACCGGCATTTTGTTTCGTATTGCGAAAAAAATTCGTAAACCGAGTCAATTTTTCTTCAAATTTCGATTTCGTAAACCGAAATTTCGTATACCGAGTCGTGCGTAAACCGGGGCCTCACTGTATATATATATATATATATATATATATATATATATATATATATATATATACTGTATATATATATATATATATATATATATATATATATATATATATATACACACATATATATACATACACACACAGTTTATCATTTTATATTACCATCTCAAGGTGTTTATTGTCACTTTAAAAAGGGCCTTAATACTAAAAGAAAAAATTACTTTTATGTAAATTTAAGACTATAGACCCTGCACTACTGTGTGATTAACCCACAGGCTTTAAACACACAGTACCTGCAGAGCACTGCTGGTCCAGAGCGAAAACCACCAACTGCTGCTTATCTAATCAGAAATACTAGTTAAACGACTAGCGCTCATGATTGGATCAGCAGTACTTCCGTTTGGGATCAGCAGTGCTCTGTGGTTCCAAGCGGTACTTCTACTGTGTGTTTAACCCCTTTGTGGGTTAGTGCAGGGTTGATTGTCTTAAAATGAATTAAAACGAATTAGAGTATGTATTTTTTTTACTAATATAGCCTTTTAAAGAAATATATATTTTTTTACCTTAAAGGGACAGTCTAGTATAAATTAATTTTATCATCCAATTTGCTTTTTTCTCTTGGTATTCTTAGTTTAAACAAAACCAAGGTAAATTCATATGCTAATTTCTAAGCCTTTGAGGGCTGCCTCTTATCACATGCTTTTTAAATCTCTTTTCAACACAAAGACAGAAAGTACACATGGGCCATATAGATAACACTGTGTTCAGGCACAGGGGGTTATTTAAGATTTAGCACAAAACAATGTTAAATTTAAGACAATCCTATATAATAAAAGGCCAAGTGTGTTTGTCCGAAGCTGTCATGCGCAGTAGAGACTGCGTGTGAGGACAAACACACCTGGCCTTAGAGTCCCTACCTGAAAAGCCGGTGCGGGTGAAAGTGGGCGTGGCCGGCTTGACAGGGCATGGCCGGGCATGCCAGGGGCATGGTCGGGCGCGAGGGATAGAAGGGAGAGAAGAAGAAAGAGAAGGGGAGAGAGATAGAAAGAAAGGGGGAAAGAAAAAAATAGATGGGAAAGAGCAAGAGAGGGGAAAGAGAGAGAGAGATCAAAAGAGAGGTGCGGAGAGAGAGTGCAAAAGAGAGGGGGGAGAGAGCGGGAGGGAGAGGGGAGAGAGAGAGTGCAAAAGAGAGGGGGAGAGAGAGAGCGCAAAAGAGAGGGGGAAAGAGAGAGCGCAATAGAGAGGGGGAGAGAGAGAGTGCAAAAGAGAGGGGGGGAGAGGGAGGGGAGAGTGCAAAAGAGAGGGGGAGAGAGAGAGCACAAAAGAGAGGGGGAGAGACAGTGCAAAAGAGAGGGGGAGAGAGAGAGCGCAAAAGAGAGAGGGGGAGAGAGAGAGCGGGAGAGAGAGGGGGGAGGGAACGGGAGAGAGAGAGGGAGAGAGACAGTGCAAAAGAGAGGGGGAGAGAGAGCGCAAAAGAGAGGGGGAGAGAGTGCAAAAGAGAAGGGGAGAGAGCGGGAGAGAGAGGGGGGAGAGAGAGAGAGTGCAAAAGAGAGGGGAGAGAGAGAGTGCAAAAGAGAGGGGGGAGAGTGGGAGGGAGAGGGGGGAGAGTGGGAGGGAGAGGGGGGAGAGAGAGAGTGCAAAAGAGAGGGGGAGAGAGCGCAAAAGAGGGGGGAGAGAGAGAGTGCAAAAGAGAAGGGGAGAGAGGGAGAGAGAGGGGGAAGAGAGAGAGTGCAAAAGAGAGAGGGGAGAGAGAGCACAAAAGAGAAGGGGAGGGAGATAGTGCAAAAGAGAAGGGGAGAGAGAGAGCGCAAAAGAGAAGGGGAGGGAGAGAGCGCAAAAGAGAGAGGGAGAGAGAGAGAGCGCAAAAGAGAAGGGGGAGAGAGAGCACAAAAGAGAGGGGGAGAGAGCACAAAAGAGAGGGGGAGAGAGCACAAAAGAGAGGGGGAGAGAGAGAGAGAGCGCAAAAGAGAGGGTGGGAGAGAAAGCAAAAGAGAGGGGGGGGAGAGAAAGCAAAAGAGAGGGGGGGAGAGAAAGCAAAAGAGAGGGGGGGGAGAGGGAGCACAAAAGAGAGGGGGAAGAGAGAGCAAAAGAGAGGGGGAGAGAGAGAGAGCGCAAAAGAGAGGGGGAAGAGAGAGCAAAAGAGAGGGGGAAGAGAGAGCAAAAGAGAGGGGGAGAGAGAGAGAGTGCAAAAGAAAGGGGGGGGGGGGGAGAGAGCAAAAGAGAGGGGAGAGAGGTAGCAAAAAGAGAGGGGAAAGAGCAAAAGAGAGGGGAGAGAGAGCAAAAGAGAGGGGGATAGAGAGGGGATGGAGCGAGAGTGCACAAAAGAGGGGGGGGGAGAGAGAGAAAAAGAAAGGGGGGAGAGAGAGCAAAAGAGAGGGGGAGGGAGAGAGCGCAAGGGGTGGGACCGCTGCACTGCAAAAAATGGCCTGTGTGAACGGGCTTTAGGACTAGTAGATAATAAACAGTCACAGTCATGTGATCAGGGGGCTGGAAGAAGGTTCCTAGATACAAGGTAATCACAGAGGTAAAAAGCGTATTAATATAACTGTGTTGGTTATGCAAAACTGGGGAACTTTTAAAACAATAACAATTCTATGGTAGACTGTCCCTTTAAAGGGACACTTAACACCTGTTGAAAATTTTCTAAACTTTTTCTGAGGAATCAAAATAAACTAATACACTGTTCTCAATGCTGTACGTTCATCTTACTATAAAACTCTTCATGAAGACTCCTCATATTTTCTATGCTTATCCTCAGCTTGTGTTTTCCTATGCAGGGTGCCATCTTGTAACGCACGTTCATTTCAGGCACTGCAGTCACATGACCTTTGTCCACGGCAGCTTCTCTCACTGATGTTATAGAAGGCAGTCAAATTGTCAATGCTAATTCCCTGTAATGCAAAGCGTGAGGACAAAGATCTATTTTATATTTGCTATACAGTAATTGCATCTTCTTTTATCAAGCATATTTTATACGTTTTATGTACTGAACATACCCACAGTCTGTGTGTTTCACTGTTTTATGTACTGAACATACCCACAGTCTGTGTGTTTCACTGTTTTATGTACTGAACATACCCACAGTCTGTGTGTTTCACTGTTTTATGTACTGAACATACCCACAGTCTGTGTGTTTCACTGTTTTATGTACTGAACATACCCACAGTCTGTGTGTTTCACTGTTTTATGTACTGAACATACCCACAGTCTGTGTGTTTCACTGTTTTATGTACTGAACATACCCACAGTCTGTGTGTTTCACTGATTTATGTACTGAACATACCCACAGTCTGTGTGTTTCACTGTTTTATGTACTGAACATACCCACAGTCTGTGTGTTTCACTGTTTTATGTACTGAACATACCCACAGTCTGTGTGTTTCACTGTTTTATGTACTGAACATACCCACAGTCTGTGTGTTTCACTGTTTTATGTACTGAACATACCCACAGTCTGTTTGTTTCACTGTTCACTAAGTTCAGTTTCAATCGCCCGATGTACAGAGGCAGAGGGGAGGGGGAGAGTCTAGAAGCCGTTTTTTTAACTCCCTGTTATTCAGTTCTCTGCAATATCCGAGGAGAATTTTCTCTCTGTGTGTTCCAGGAATTTACTTTTGTTTTCATAATCATATTATTTTAATTATCAAACAGTACCACACTTTTTATGCTATATATATATATATATATATATATATATATATATATATATATATATACTTTTTATGCTATATAAAAAGTGTGGTGCTGTTTGATAATTAAAATAATATGATTATGAAAACAAAAGTAAATTCCTGGAACACACAGAGAGAAAATTCTCCTCAGATATTGCAGACTGTGGGTATGTTCAGTACATAAAACAGTGAAACACACAGACTGTGGGTAGGTTCAGTACATAAAACAGTGAAACACACAGACTGTGGGTATGTTCAGTACATAAAACAGTGAAACACACAGACTGTGGGTATGTTCAGTACATAAAACAGTGAAACACACAGACTGTGGGAATGTTCAGTACATAAAACAGTGAAACACACAGACTGTGGGTATGTTCAGTACATAAAAAAGTGAAACACACAGACTGTGGGTATGTTCAGTACATAAAACAGTGAAACACACAGACTGTGGCTATGTTCAGTACATAAAACAGTGAAACACACAGACTGTGGGTATGTTCAGTACATAAAACAACACAGGCTGTGGGTATGTTCAGTACATAAAACAGTGAAACACACAGACTGTGGGTATGTTCAGTACATAAAACAGTGAAACACACAGACTGTGGGTATGTTCAGTACATAAATCAGTGAAACACACAGACTGTGGATATGTTCAGTACATAAAACAGTGAAACACACAGACTGTGGGTATGTTCAGTACATAAAACAGTGAAACACACAGACTGTGGGTATGTTCAGTACATAAAACAGTGAAACACACAGACTATGGGTATGTTCAGTACATAAAACAGTGAAACACACAGACTGTGGGTATGTTCAGTACATAAAACAGTGAAACACACAGACTGTGGGTATGTTCAGGACATAAAACAGTGAAACACACAGACTGTGGGTATGTTCAGTACATAAAACAGTGAAACACACAGACTGTGGGTATGTTCAGTACATAAAACAACACAGACTGTGGGTATGTTCAGTACATAAAACAGTGAAACACACAGACTGTGGGTATGTTCAGTACATAAAACAGTGAAACACACAGACTGTGGGTATGCTCAGTACATAAAACAACACAGACTGTGGGTATGTTCAGTACATAAAACAGTGAAACACACAGACTGTGGGTATGTTCAGTACATAAAATAGTGAAACACACAGACTGTGGGTATGTTCAGTACATAAAACAGTGAAACACACAGACTGTGGGTATGTTCAGTACATAAAACAGTGAAACACACAGACTGTGGGTATGTTCAGTACATAAAACAGTGAAACACACAGACTGTGGGTATGTTCAGTACATAAAACAACACAGACTGTGGGTATGTTCAGTACATAAAACAGTGAAACACACAGACTGTGGGTATGTTCAGTACATAAAACAGTGAAACACACAGACTGTGGGTATGTTCAGTACATAAAACAGTGAAACACACAGACTGTGGGTATGTTCAGTACATAAAATAGTGAAACACACAGACTGTGGGTATGTTCAGTACATAAAACAGTGAAACACACAGACTGTGGGTATGTTCAGTACATAAAACAGTGAAACACACAGACTGTGGGTATGTTCAGTACATAAAACAGTGAAACACACAGACTGTGGGTATGTTCAGTACATAAAACAACACAGACTGTGGGTATGTTCAGTACATAAAACAGTGAAACACACAGACTGTGGGTATGTTCAGTACATAAAACAGTGAAACACACAGACTGTGGGTATGTTCAGTACATAAAACAGTGAAGCACACAGACTGTGGGTATGTTCAGTACATAAAACAGTGAAAACACACAGACTGTGGGTATGTTCAGTACATAAAACAGTGAAACACACAGACTGTGGGTATGTTCAGTACATAAAACAGTGAAACACACAGACTGTGGGTATGTTCAGTACATAAAACAACACAGACTGTGGGTATGTTCAGTATATAAAACAGTGAAACACACAGACTGTGGGTATGTTCAGTACATAAAACAGTGAAACACACAGACTGTGGGTATGTTCAGTACATAAAATAGTGAAACACACAGACTGTGGGTATGTTCAGTACATAAAACAGTGAAACACACAGACTGTGGGAATGTTCAGTACATAAAACAGTGAAACACACAGAATGTGGGTATGTTCAGTACATAAAACAGTGAAACACACAGACTGTGGGTATGTTCAGTACATAAAACAGTGAAACACACAGACTGTGGGTATGTTCAGTACATAAAACAGTGAAACATACAGACTGTGGGTATGTTCAGTACATAAAAAAGTGAAACACACAGACTGTGGGTATGTTCAGTACATAAAACAGTGAAACACACAGACTGTGGGTATGTTCAGTACATAAAACAACACAGGCTGTGGGTATGTTCAGTACATAAAACAGTGAAACACACAGACTGTGGGTATGTTCAGTACATAAAACAGTGAAACACACAGACTGTGGGTATGTTCAGTACATAAAACAGTGAAAAACACAGACTGTGGGTATGTTCAGTACATAAAACACTGAAACACACAGAATGTGGGTATGTTCAGTACATAAAACAAACAGGCTGTGGGTTATGTTCAGTACATAAAACAGTGAAACACACAGACTGTGGGTATGTTCAGTACATAAAACAGTGAAACACACAGACTGTGGGTATGTTCAGTACATAAATCAGTGAAACACACAGACTGTGGGTATGTTCAGTACATAAAACAGTGAAACACACAGACTGTAGGTATGTTCAGTACATAAAACAGTGAAACACACAGACTGTGGGTATGTTCAGTACATAAAACAACACAGGCTGTGGGTATGTTCAGTACATAAAACAGTGAAACACACAGACTGTGGGTATGTTCAGTACATAAAACAGTGAAACACACAGACTGTGGGTATGTTCAGTACATAAAACAGTGAAACACACAGACTGGGGTATGTTCAGTACATAAAACAGTGAAACACACAGACTGTGGGTATGTTCAGTACATAAAACAGTGAAACACACAGACTGTGGGTATGTTCAGTACATAAAACAGTGAAACACACAGACTGTGGGTATGTTCAGTACATAAAACAGTGAAACACACAGACTGTGGGTATGTTCAGTACATAAAACAGTGAAACACACAGACTGTGGGTATGTTCAGTACATAAACAGTGAAACACACAGGACTGTGGGTATGTTCAGTACATAAAACAGTGAAACACACAGACTGTGGGTAGGTTCAGTACATAAAACAGTGAAACACACAGACTGTGGGTATGTTCAGTACATAAAACAGTGAAACACACAGACTGTGGGTATGTTCAGTACATAAAACAGTGAAACACACAGTCTGTGTGTTTCACTACATAAAACAGTGAAACACACAAGCTGTGTGTATGCTTCAGTACATAAAACAGTGAAACACACAGACTGGGGGTATGTTCGAGTACCATAAACAGTGAAACCACACAGACTCGTGGGTTGTTCAGTACATAAAACAGTGAAAACACACTGACTGTGGCTGGTTCAGTACATAAACGAGATGAAACACACAGACTGTGGGTATGTATCAGTACATAAAACAGTGAACACACAGACTGTGGGTATGTTCAGTACATAAAACAGTGAAACACAAGGACTGTAGGGATGTATCGTACATAAAACAGTGAAAACACACAGACTGTGGTAATGTTCAGTACATAAAACAGTGGAAAACACCACAGACTGTGGGTATGTTCAGTACATAAAACAGTGAAACAACACACATCTGGTGGGTATGTTACAGTACATAAAACAACACAGGGCTGTGGGTATGTTCAGTACATAAACAGTGAAACCACACAGACTGTGGGTATGTTTTCACGTACATCAAAACAGTGAAAACACACAGACTAGTGGGTATGTTCAGAACATAAAACAGTGAAACACACAGACTGTGGGTATGTTCAAGTACATAAAACCAGTGAACACACAGACTGTGGGTATCGTTCAGTACATAAAAACAACAAGGCTGTGGGTATGTTCAGTACATAAAAACCAGTGAAACACACAGACTGTGGGTATGTTCAGACATAAAACAGTGAAACACACAGACTGTGGGTATGTTCAGTACATAAATCAGACCCAGACTGAAAACAGTGAAACACAGACTGTGGGTATGTTCAGTACATAAAACAGTGAAACACACAGACTATGGGTATGTTCAGTACATAAAACAGTGAAACACACAGACTGTGGGTATGTTCAGTACATAAAACAGTGAAACACACAGACTGTGGGTATGTTCAGTACATAAAACAGTGAAAACACACAGACTGTGGGTATGTTCAGTACATAAAACAGTGAAACACACAGACTGTGGGTATGTTCAGTACATAAAACAGTGAAACACACAGACTGTGGGTATGTTCAGTACATAAAACAGTGAAACACACAGACTGTGGGTATGTTCAGTACATAAAACAGTGAAACACACAGACTATGGGTATGTTCAGTACATAAAACAGTGAAACACACAGACTGTGGGTATGTTCAGTACATAAAACAGTGAAACACACAGGACTGATGGGTATGTTCAGTACATAAAACAGTGAAACACACAGGACTGTGGGTATGTTCAGTACATAAAACAGTGAAACACACAGACTGTGGGTATGTTCAGTACATAAACAGTGAAACACACGACTGTGGGTATGTTCAGTACATAAAACAGTGAAACACACAGACTGTGGGTATGTTCAGTACATAAAACAGTGAAACACACAGACTGTGGGTATGTCAGTACATAAAACAGTGAAACACACAGACTGTGGGTATGTTCAGTACATAAAACAGTGAAACACACAGTCTGTGGGTATGTTCAGTACATAAAACAGTGAAACACACAGACTGTGGGTATGTTCAGTACATAAAACAGTGAAACACACAGACTGTGGGTATGTTCAGTACATAAAACAGTGAAACACACAGACTGTGGGTATGTTCAGTACATAAAACAGTGAAACACACAGACTGTGGGTATGTTCAGTACATAAAACAGTGAAACACACAGACTGTGGGTATGTTCAGTACATAAAACAGTGAAACACACAGACTGTGGGTATGTTCAGTACATAAAACAGTGAAACACACAGACTGTGGGTATGTTCAGTACATAAACAGTGAAACACACAGACCTGTGGTATGTTCAGTACATAAAACAGTGAGAAACACACAGACTGTGGGTATGTTCAGTACAGTAAAACAGTGAAACACACAGACTGTGGGTATGTTCAGTACATAAAAACAGTGAAACAACACAGATATGTGGGTATGTTCAGTACATAAAACAGTGATGAAACACACAGACTGTGGGTATGTTCAGTACATAAAACAGTGAAACACACAGACTGTGGGTATGTTCAGTACATAAAACAGTGAAACACACAGACTGTGGGTATGTTCAGTACATAAAACAGTGAAACACACACAGACTGTGGGTATGTTCAGTACATAAAACAGTGAAACACACAGACTGTGGGTATGTTCAGTACATAAAACAGTGAAACACACAGAATGTGGGTATGTTCAGTACATAAATACAGTGAAACACACAGACTGTGGGTATGTTCAGTACATAAAACAGTGTGAAACACACAGACTGTGGGTATGTTCAGTACATAAAACAGTGAAACACACAGGACTGTGGGGTATGTTCAGTACATAAAACAGTGAAACACACAGACTGTGGGTATGTATCAGATACCATAAACAGTGAACACACTGACTATGGGTAGGTTCAGTACATAAAACAGTGAAACACACAGACTGTGGTATGTTCAGTACATAAACAGTGAAACAAACTGACTGGGGTATGTTCCGTTGTACATAATATACAGTGAAACACACCAGACTGTGGTATGTTCAGTACATTAATACAGTAGAAACACTCAGACTGTGGATTCACACACAAACAACACAGCTGTGTTCAGTACATAAAACAGTGACAACCACTACAGTACTGTGGTATGTTCAGTACATAAAACAGTGAAACTCACAAGACTGTGGGTATGTTCAGTACATAAACAGTGAGAAACTACACAGGGACTGTGGGAGTGTTCAGTACATAAAACAGTAGAAACACACTGACCTGTGGGTTTATGTTCAGTACATAAAACAGTGAAAACACCCTACAACAGGACATGTGGGTTTATGTTCAGTAACATAAAACAGTGAAAACCACAAGGACTGTGGGTATGTTCAGTACATAAAACAGTGAAACACACAGACTGTGGGTATGTTCAGTACATAAAACAGTGAAACACACAGACTGTGGGTATGTTCAGTACATAAAACAGTGAAACACACAGACTGTGGGTATGTTCAGTACATAAAACAGTGAAACACACAGACTGTGGGTATGTTCAGTACATAAAACAGTGAAACACACAGACTGTGGGTATGTTCAGTACATAAAACAGTGAAACACACAGACTGTGGCTAGGTTCAGTACATAAAACAGTGAAACACACAGACTGTGGGTATGTTCAGTACATAAAACAGTGAAACACACAGACTGTGGGTATGTTCAGTACATAAAACAGTGAAACACACAGACTGTGGGTATGTTCAGTACATAAAACAGTGAAACACACAGACTGTGGGTATGTTCAGTACATAAAACAGTGAAACACACAGACTGTGGGTATGTTCAGTACATAAAACAGTGAAACACACATACTGTGGGTATGTTCAGTACATAAAACAACACAGGCTGTGGGTATGTTCAGTACATAAAACAGTGAAACACACAGACTGTGGGTATGTTCAGTACATAAAACAGTGAAACACACAGACTGTGGGTATGTTCAGTACATAAAACAGTGAAACACACAGACTGTGGGTATGTTCAGTACATAAAACAGTGAAACACACAGACTGTGGGTATGTTCAGTACATAAAACAACACAGGCTGTGGGTATGTTCAGTACATAAAACAGTGAAACACACAGACTGTGGGTATGTTCAGTACATAAAACAGTGAAACACACAGACTGTGGGTATGTTCAGTACATAAATCAGTGAAACACACAGACTGTGGGTATGTTCAGTACATAAAACAGTGAAACACACAGACTGTGGGTATGTTCAGTACATAAAACAGTGAAACACACAGACTGTGGGTATGTTCAGTACATAAAACAGTGAAACACACAGACTGTGGGTATGTTCAGTACATAAAACAGTGAAACACACAGACTGTGGGTATGTTCAGTACATAAAACAGTGAAACACACAGACTGTGGGTATGTTCAGTACATAAAACAGTGAAACACACAGACTGTGGGTAGGTTCAGTACATAAAACAGTGAAAAACACAGACTGTGGGTATGTTCAGTACATAAAACAGTGAAACACACAGACTGTGGGTATGTTCAGTACATAAAACAACACAGACTGTGGGTATGTTCAGTACATAAAACAGTGAAACACACAGACTGTGGGTATGTTCAGTACATAAAACAGTGAAACACATAGACTGTGGGTATGTTCAGTACATAAAACAGTGAAACACACAGACTGTGGGTATTTTCAGTACATAAAACAGTGAAACACACAGACTGTGGGTATGTTCAGTACATAAAACAGTGAAACACACAGACTATGGGTATGTTCAGTACATAAAACAGTGAAACACACAGACTGAGGGTATGTTCAGTACATAAAACAGTGAAACACACAGACTGTGGGTATGTTCAGTACATAAAAACAGTGAAACACACAGACTGTGGGTATGTTCAGTTACATAAAACAGTGAAACACACAGACTGTGGGTAGATCAGTACATAAAACAGTGAAACACACAGACTGTGGGTATGTTCAGTCCTAAAAACAGTGAAACACACAGACTGTGGGTATGTTCAGTACATAAAACAGTGAAACACCACAGACTGTGGGTATTGTCAGTATATCAAACAGTGAACACAGACTGTGGGTATGTTCAGTACATAAAACAGTGAAACACACAGACTGAGGGTATGTTCAGTACATAAAACAGTGAAACCACACAGACTATGGGTATGTTCAGTACATAAAACAGTGAAAACACAGACTGTGGGTATGTTCAGTACATAAAACAGTGAAACACACAGACTTGGGTATGTTCAGTACATAAAACAGTGAAACCACACAGACTGTGGGTATGTTCAGTACATAAAACAGTGAAACACACCAGACTGTGGGTATGTTCAGTACATAAAACAGTGAAACACACAGACTGTGGGTATGTTCAGTACATAAAACAACACAGACTGTGGGTATGTCAGTACATAAAACAGTGAAACACACAGACTGTGGGTATGTTCAGTACATAAAACAGTGAAACACACAGGACTATGGGATATGTTCAGTACATAAAACAGTGAAACCACACAGACTGAGGTATGTTCAGTACATAAAACAGTGAAACACACAGACTGTGGGTATGTTCAGTACATAAAAACAGTGAAACACACATACTGTGGGTATGTTCAGTACATAAAACAGTGAAACACACAGACTGTGGGTATGTTCAGTACATAAAACAGTGAAACACACAGACTATGGGTATGTTCAGTACATAAAACAGTGAAACACACAGACTGTGGGTATGTTCAGTACATAAAACAGTGAAACCACAGACTATGGGTATGTTCGAGTACATAAAACAGTGAACACACAGACTATGGGTATGTTCAGATACATAAAACAGTGAAACACACAGACTGTGGGTATGTTCAGTACATAAAACAGTGAAACACACAGACTGTGGGTATGTTCAGTACATAAAACAGTGAAACACACAGACTGTGGGTATGTTCAGTACATAAAACAGTGAAACACACAGACTGTGGGTATGTTCAGTACATAAAACAGTGAAACACACAGACTGTGGGTATGTTCAGTACATAAAACAACACAGACTGTGGGTATGTTCAGTACATAAAACAGTGAAACACACAGACTGTGGGTATGTTCAGTACATAAAACAGTGAAACACACAGACTATGGGTATGTTCAGTACATAAAACAGTGAAACACACAGACTGAGGGTATGTTCAGTACATAAAACAGTGAAACACACAGACTGTGGGTATGTTCAGTACATAAAACAGTGAAACACACAGACTGTGGGTATGTTCAGTACATAAAACAGTGAAACACACAGACTGTGGGTATGTTCAGTACATAAAACAGTGAAACACACAGACTGTGGGTATGTTCAGTACATAAAACAGTGAAACACACAGACTGTGGGTATGTTCAGTACATAAAACAGTGAAACACACAGACTGTGGGTATGTTCAGTACATAAAACAGTGAAACACACAGAATGTGGGTATGTTCAGTACATAAAACAGTGAAACACACAGACTGTGGGTATGTTCAGTACATAAAACAGTGAAACACACAGACTGTGGGTATGTTCAGTACATAAAACAGTGAAACACACAGACTGTGGGTATGTTCAGTACATAAAACAGTGAAACACACAGACTGTGGGTATGTTCAGTACATAAAACAGTGAAACACACAGACTGTGGGTATGTTCAGTACATAAAACAGTGAAACACACAGACTGTGGGTATGTTCAGTACATAAAACAGTGAAACACACAGACTGTGGGTATGTTCAGTACATAAAACAGTGAAACACACAGACTGTGGGTATGTTCAGTACATAAAACAGTGAAACACACTGACTGTGGGTATGTTCAGTACATAAAACAGTGAAACACACAGACTGTGGGTATGTTCAGTACATAAAACAACACAGGCTGTGGGTATGTTCAGTACATAAAACAGTGAAACACACAGACTGTGGGTATGTTCAGTACATAAAACAGTGAAACACACAGACTGTGGGTATGTTAAGTACATAAAACAGTGAAACACACAGACTGTGGGTATGTTCAGTACATAAAACAGTGAAACACACAGACTGTGGGTATGTTCAGTACATAAAACAGTGAAACACACAGACTGTGGGTATGTTCAGTACATAAAACAGTGAAACACACAGACTGTGGGAATGTTCAGTACATAAAACAGTGAAACACACAGAATGTGGGTATGTTCAGTACATAAAACAGTGAAACACACAGACTGTGGGTATGTTCAGTACATAAAACAGTGAAACACACAGACTGTGGGTATGTTCAGTACATAAAACAGTGAAACACACAGACTGTGGGTATGTTCAGTACATAAAACAGTGAAACACACAGACTATGGGTATGTTCAGTACATAAAACAGTGAAACACACAGACTGAGGGTATGTTCAGTACATAAAACAGTGAAACACACAGACTGTGGGTATGTTCAGTACATAAAACAGTGAAACACACAGACTGTGGGTATGTTCAGTACATAAAACAGTGAAACACACAGACTGTGGGTATGTTCAGTACATAAAACAGTGAAACACACAGACTGTGGGTATGTTCAGTACATAAAACAGTGAAACACACAGACTGTGGGTATGTTCAGTACATAAAACAGTGAAACACACAGACTGTGGGTATGTTCAGTACATAAAACAGTGAAACACACAGAATGTGGGTATGTTCAGTACATAAAACAGTGAAACACACAGACTGTGGGTATGTTCAGTACATAAAACAGTGAAACACACACACTGTGGGTATGTTCAGTACATAAAACAGTGAAACACACAGACTGTGGGTATGTTCAGTACATAAAACAGTGAAACACACAGACTGTGGGTATGTTCAGTACATAAAACAGTGAAACACACAGACTGTGGGTATGTTCAGTACATAAAACAGTGAAACACACAGACTGTGGGTATGTTCAGTACATAAAACAGTGAAACACACAGACTGTGGGTATGTTCAGTACATAAAACAGTGAAACACACAGACTGTGGGTATGTTCAGTACATAAAACAGTGAAACACACTGACTGTGGGTATGTTCAGTACATAAAACAGTGAAACACACAGACTGTGGGTATGTTCAGTACATAAAACAACACAGGCTGTGGGTATGTTCAGTACATAAAACAGTGAAACACACAGACTGTGGGTATGTTCAGTACATAAAACAGTGAAACACACAGACTGTGGGTATGTTAAGTACATAAAACAGTGAAACACACAGACTGTGGGTATGTTCAGTACATAAAACAGTGAAACACACAGACTGTGGGTATGTTCAGTACATAAAACAGTGAAACACACAGACTGTGGGTATGTTCAGTACATAAAACAGTGAAACACACAGACTGTGGGAATGTTCAGTACATAAAACAGTGAAACACACAGAATGTGGGTATGTTCAGTACATAAAACAGTGAAACACACAGACTGTGGGTATGTTCAGTACATAAAACAGTGAAACACACAGACTGTGGGTATGTTCAGTACATAAAACAGTGAAACACACAGACTGTGGGTATGTTCAGTACATAAAACAGTGAAACACACAGACTGTGGGTATGTTCAGTACATAAAACAGTGAAACACACAGACTGTGGGAATGTTCAGTACATAAAACAGTGAAACACACAGAATGTGGGTATGTTCAGTACATAAAACAGTGAAACACACAGACTGTGGGTATGTTCAGTACATAAAACAGTGAAACACACAGACTGTGGGTATGTTCAGTACATAAAACAGTGAAACACACAGACTGTGGGTATGTTCAGTACATAAAACAGTGAAACACACAGACTGTGGGTATGTTCAGTACATAAAACAGTGAAACACACAGACTGTGGGTATGTTCAGTACATAAAACAGTGAAACACACAGACTGTGGGTATGTTAAGTACATAAAACAACACAGGCTGTGGGTATGTTCAGTACATAAAACAGTGAAACACACAGACTGTGGGTATGTTCAGTACATAAAACAGTGAAACACACAGACTGTGGGTATGTTCAGTACATAAAACAGTGAAACACACAGACTGTGGGTATGTTCAATACATAAAACAGTGAAACACACAGAATGTGGGTATGTTCAGTACATAAAACAACACAGGCTGTGGGTATGTTCAGTACATAAAACAGTGAAACACACAGACTGTGGGTATGTTCAGTACATAAAACAGTGAAACACACAGACTGTGGGTATGTTCAGTACATAAATCAGTGAAACACACAGACTGTGGGTATGTTCAGTACATAAAACAGTGAAACACACAGACTGTGGGTATGTTCAGTACATAAAACAGTGAAACACACAGACTGTGGGTATGTTCAGTACATAAAACAGTGAAACACACAGACTGTGGGTATGTTCAGTACATAAAACAGTGAAACACACAGACTGTGGGTATGTTCAGTACATAAAACAGTGAAACACACAGATTGTGGGTAGGTTCAGTACATAAAACAGTGAAACACACAGACTGTGGGTAGGTTCAGTACATAAAACAGTGAAACACACAGACTGTGGGTATGTTCAGTACATAAAACAGTGAAACACACAGACTGTGGGTATGTTCAGTACATAAAACAGTGAAACACACAGACTGTGGGTATGTTCAGTACATAAAACAGTGAAACACACAGACTGTGGGTATGTTCAGTACATAAAACAGTGAAACACACAGACTGTGGGTATGTTCAGTACATAAAACAGTGAAACACACAGACTGTGGGTAGGTTCAGTACATAAAACAGTGAAACACACAGACTGTGGGTATGTTCAGTACATAAAACAGTGAAACACACAGACTGTGGGTATGTTCAGTACATAAAACAGTGAAACACACAGACTGTGGGTATGTTCAGTACATAAAACAGTGAAACACACAGACTGTGGGTATGTTCAGTACATAAAACAGTGAAACACACAGACTGTGGGTATGTTCAGTACATAAAACAGTGAAACACACAGACTGTGGGTATGTTCAGTACATAAAACAACACAGGCTGTGGGTATGTTCAGTACATAAAACAGTGAAACACACAGACTGTGGGTATGTTCAGTACATAAAACAGTGAAACACACAGGACTGTGGGTATGTTCAGTACATAAAACAGTGAAACACAACAGACTGTGGGTATGTCTCAGTACATAAACAGTGAAAACACAGACTGTGGGTTTGTTCAGTACATAAAAACAAACACAAGGCTAGTGGGTCGGTAAGTTCAGTACAATAAGTGAAAACACACAGGACTGTGGGTATGTTCAGTACATAAAACAGTGAATAAACCACAGACTGTGGGTATGTTCAGTACATAAATCAGTGAAACACACAGACTGTGGGTAGGTTCAGTACATAAAACAGTGAAACACACAGACTGTGGGTATGTTCAGTACATAAAACAGTGAAACACACAGACTGTGGGTATGTTCAGTACATAAAACAACACAGACTGTGGGTATGTTCAGTACATAAAACAGTGAAACACATAGACTGTGGGTATGTTCAGTACATAAAACAGTGAAACACACAGACTGTGGGTATGTTCAGTACATAAAACAACACAGACTGTGGGTATGTTCAGTACATAAAACAGTGAAACACATAGACTGTGGGTATGTTCAGTACATAAAACAGTGAAACACACAGACTGTGGGTATGTTCAGTACATAAAACAGTGAAACACACAGACTGTGGGTATGATCAGTACATAAAACAGTGAAACACACAGACTATGGGTATGTTCAGTACATAAAACAGTGAAACACACAGACTGAGGGTATGTTCAGTACATAAAACAGTGAAACACACAGACTGTGGGTATGTTCAGTACATAAAACAGTGAAACACACAGACTGTGGGTATGTTCAGTACATAAAACAGTGATAAACACAGACTGTGGGTATGTTCAGTACTAATAACAGTGAAACACACAGACTGTGGGTATATTCATTACATAAAACAGTGAAACACACTGCATGTGGGTATGTTCAGTACATAAAACAGTGAAACACACAGACTATGGGTATGTTCAGTACATAAAACAGTGAAACACACAGACTGTGGGTATGTTCAGTACTTAAAACAGTGAAACACACAGACTATGGGTATGTTCAGTACATAAAACAGTGAAACACACAGACTATGGGTATGTTCAGTACATAAAACAGTGAAACACACAGACTGTGGGTATGTTCAGTACATAAAACAGTGAAACACACAGACTGTGGGTATGTTCAATACATAAAACAGTGAAACACACAGACTGTGGGTATGTTCAGTACATAAAACAGTGAAACACACAGACTGTGGGTATGTTCAGTACATAAAACAGTGAAACACACAGACTGTGGGTATGTTCAGTACATAAAACAACACAGACTGTGGGTATGTTCAGTACATAAAACAGTGAAACACACAGACTGTGGGTATGTTCAGTACATAAAACAGTGAAACACACAGACTATGGGTATGTTCAGTACATAAAACAGTGAAACACACAGACTGTGGGTATGTTCAGTACATAAAACAGTGAAACACACAGACTATGGGTATGTTCAGTACATAAAACAGTGAAACACACAGACTGTGGGTATGTTCAGTACATAAAACAGTGAAACACACAGACTATGGGTATGTTCAGTACATAAAACAGTGAAACACACAGACTATGGGTATGTTCAGTACATAAAACAGTGAAACACACAGACTGTGGGTATGTTCAGTACATAAAACAGTGAAACACACAGACTGTGGGTATGTTCAGTACATAAAACAGTGAAACACACAGACTGTGGGTATGTTCAGTACATAAAACAGTGAAACACACAGACTGTGGGTATGTTCAGTACATAAAACAGTGAAACACACAGACTGTGGGTATGTTCAGTACATAAAACAACACAGACTGTGGGTATGTTCAGTACATAAAACAGTGAAACACACAGACTGTGGGTATGTTCAGTACATAAAACAGTGAAACACACAGACTATGGGTATGTTCAGTACATAAAACAGTGAAACACACAGACTGAGGGTATGTTCAGTACATAAAACAGTGAAACACACAGACTGTGGGTATGTTCAGTACATAAAACAGTGAAACACACAGACTGTGGGTATGTTCAGTACATAAAACAGTGAAACACACAGACTGTGGGTATGTTCAGTACATAAAACAGTGAAACACACAGACTGTGGGTATGTTCAGTACATAAAACAGTGAAACACACAGACTGTGGGTATGTTCAGTACATAAAACAGTGAAACACACAGAATGTGGGTATGTTCAGTACATAAAACAGTGAAACACACAGACTGTGGGTATGTTCAGTACATAAAACAGTGAAACACACAGACTGTGGGTATGTTCAGTACATAAAACAGTGAAACACACAGACTGTGGGTATGTTCAGTACATAAAACAGTGAAACACACAGACTGTGGGTATGTTCAGTACATAAAACAGTGAAACACACAGACTGTGGGTATGTTCAGTACATAAACAGTGAAACACACAGACTGTGGGTATGTTCAGTACATAAAACAGTGAAACACACAGACTGTGGGTATGTTCAGTACATAAAACAGTGAAACACACAGACTGTGGGTATGTTCAGTACATAAAACAACACAGACTGTGGGTATGTTCAGTACATAAAACAGTGAAACACACAGACTGTGGGTATGTTCAGTACATAAAACAGTGAAACACACAGACTGTGGGTATGTTCAGTACATAAAACAGTGAAACACACAGATTGAGGGTATGTTCAGTACATAAAACAGTGAAACACACAGACTGTGGGTATGTTCAGTACATAAATCAGTGAAACACACAGACTGTGGGTATGTTCAGTACATAAAACAGTGAAACACACAGACTGTGGGTATGTTCAGTACATAAAACAGTGAAACACACAGACTATGGGTATGTTCAGTACATAAAACAGTGAAACACACAGACTGTGGGTATGTTCAGTACATAAAACAGTGAAACACACAGACTATGGGTATGTTCAGTACATAAAACAGTGAAACACACAGACTATGGGTATGTTCAGTACATAAAACAGTGAAACACACAGACTGTGGGTATGTTCAGTACATAAAACAGTGAAACACACAGACTGTGGGTATGTTCAGTACATAAAACAGTGAAATACACAGACTGTGGGTATGTTCAGTACATAAAACAGTGAAACACACAGACTGTGGGTATGTTCAGTACATAAAACAGTGAAACACACAGACTGTGGGTATGTTCAGTACATAAAACAACACAGACTGTGGGTATGTTCAGTACATAAAACAGTGAAACACACAGACTGTGGGTATGTTCAGTACATAAAACAGTGAAACACACAGACTATGGGTATGTTCAGTACATAAAACAGTGAAACACACAGACTGAGGGTATGTTCAGTACATAAAACAGTGAAACACACAGACTGTGGGTATGTTCAGTACATAAAAAAGTGAAACACACAGACTGTGGGTATGTTCAGTACATAAAACAGTGAAACACACAGACTGATGGTATGTTCAGTACATAAAACAGTGAAACACACAGACTGTGGGTATGTTCAGTACATAAAACAGTGAAACACACAGACTGTGGGTATGTTCAGTACATAAAACAGTGAAACACACAGACTGTGGGTATGTTCAGTACATAAAACAACACAGACTGTGGGTATGTTCAGTACATAAAACAGTGAAACACACAGACTGTGGGTATGTTCAGTACATAAAACAGTGAAACACACAGACTATGGGTATGTTCAGTACATAAAACAGTGAAACACACAGACTGAGGGTATGTTCAGTACATAAAACAGTGAAACACACAGACTGTGGGTATGTTCAGTACATAAAACAGTGAAACACACAGACTGTGGGTATGTTCAGTACATAAAACAGTGAAACACACAGACTGTGGGTATGTTCAGTACATAAAACAGTGAAACACACATACTATGGGTATGTTCAGTACATAAAACAGTGAAACACACAGACTGAGGGTATGTTCAGTACATAAAACAGTGAAACACACAGACTGTGGGTATGTTCAGTACATAAAACGTATAAAATATGCTTGATAAAAGAAGATGCAATTACTGTATTACAAATATAAAATAGATCTTTGTCCTCACGCTTTGCATTACAGGGAATTAGCATTGACAATTTGACTGCCTTCTATAACATCAGTGAGAGAAGCTGCCGTGGACAAAGGTCATGTGACTGCAGTGCCTGAAATGAACGTGCGTTACAAGATGGCACCCTGCATAGGAAAACACAAGCTGAGGATAAGCATAGAAAATATGAGGAGTCTTCATGAAGAGTTTTATAGTAAGATGAACGTACAGCATTGAGAACAGTGTATTAGTTTATTTTGATTCCTCAGCAACAGTTAGTTCAGAAAATCTTAAGCAGGTGTTGTGTCCCTTTAAGTTGTTGCTGAAGCACTGAAAATTGTAAAGGGAGTTTCATTTATTGTTCTTGTGACAGGGGCATTCT
>NC_069502.1:1240343249-1240413527 GCF_027579735.1 Bombina bombina
TTATAACATATAGTCCTACAGCATATTGTCCTCAGCTTGTCATTATATAATACAGATCTAACATTACACTGATTATGTGATATGTAACTAGTAAGGATCACACAGACATATACATCAGTCATGTAGTTATATACATATAGTCCTACAGCATATTGTCCTCAGCTTGTCATTATATAATACAGATCTAACATTACACTGATTATGTGATATGTAACTTAGTAAGTATCACACAGACATATACATCAGTCATGTAGTAATAAATATAGTCATAAGCATATTGGTCCTCAGCTTGACATTATATAATACAGATCTAACATTACACTGATTATGTGATATGTAACTAGTAAGGATCACACAGACATATACATCAGTCATGTAGTAATATAAATATATAGTCCCTACAGCTATATGTCCTCAGCTTGTCATTATATAATACAGATCTAACATTACACTGATTATGTGATATGTAACTAGTAAGGATCACACAGACATATACATCAGTCATGTAGTAATTACATATAGTCCTACAGCATATTGTCCTCAGCTTGTCATTATATAATACAGATCTAACATTACACTGATTATGTGATATGTAACTAGTAAGGATCACACAGACATATACATCAGTCATGTAGTTATATACAATAGTCCTACAGCATATTGTCCTCAGCTTGTCATTATATAATACAGATCTAACATTACACTGATTATGTGATATGTAACTAGTAAGGATCACACAGACATATACATCAGTCATGTAGTTATATACATATAGTCCTACAGCATATTGTCCTCAGCTTGTCATTATATAATTACAGATCTAACATTACACTGATTATGTGATATGTAACTAGTAAGGATCACACAGACATATACATCAGTCATGTAGTAATATATATAGTCCTACAGCATATTGTCCTCCAGCTTGTCATTATATAATACAGATCTAACATTACACTGATTATGTGATATGTAACTAGTAAGGATCACACAGACATATACATCAGTCATGTAGTATTATATACATATAGTCCTACAGCATATTGTCCTCAGCTTGTCATTATATAATACAGATCTAACTTTACACTGATTAAGTGATATGTAACTAGTAAGGATCACACAGACATATACATCAGTCATGTAGTAATCATATAGTCCTACAGCATATTGTCCTCAGCTTGTCATTATATAATACAGATCTAACATTACACTGATTATGTGGATATGTATCTAGTAAGGATCACACAGACATATACTTCAGTCATGTAGTTATTATACATATTGTCCTACCAGGATATTGTCCTCACAGCCTGTCATTATATAATACAGATCTAACATTACACTGATTTGTGATATTTAACTTAGTAAGGATCCACACAGATATTATACATCAATCGTTGTTGTTATACATATAGGATACTACAGCATATTGTCCTCAGCTTGTCATTATATAATACAGATCTAACATTACACTGATTATGTGATATGTAACTAGTAAGGATCACACAGATATATACATCAGTCATGTAGTTATATACATATAGTCCTACAGCATATTGTCCTCAGCTTGTCATTATATAATACAGATCTAACATTACACTGACTATGTGATATGTAACTAGTAAGGATCACACAGACATATACATCAGTCATGTAGTAATACATATAGTCCTACAGCATATTGTCCTCAGCTTGTCATTATATAATACAGATCTAACATTACACTGATTATGTGATATGTAACTAGTAAGGATCACACAGACATATACATCAGTCATGTAGTAATACATATAGTCCTACAGCATATTGTCCTCAGCTTGTCATTATATAATACAGATCTAACATTACACTGATTATGTGATATGTAACTAGTAAGGATCACACAGACATATACATCAGTCATGTAGTAATATACATATAGTCCTACAGCATATTGTCCTCAGCTTGTCATTATATAATACAGATCTAACATTACACTGATTATGTGATATGTAACTAGTAAGTATCACACAGACATATACATCAGTCATGTAGTAATATACATATAGTCCTACAGCATATTGTCCTCAGCTTGTCATTATATAATACAGATCTAACATTACACTGATTATGTGATATGTAACTAGTAAGGATCACACAGACATATACATCAGTCATGTAGTTATATACATATAGTCCTACAGCATATTGTCCTCAGCTTGTCATTATATAATGACAGATCTAACATTACACCTGATTATGTGATATGTAACTAGTAAGGATCACACAGACATATACATCAGTCATGTAGTTATATACATATAGTCCCACAGCATATTGTCCTCAGCTTGTCATTATATAATACAGATCTAACATTACACTGATTATGTGATATGTAACTAGTAAGGATCACAACAGACATATACATCAGTCAGTAATTATATATATAGTCCTACAGCATATTGTCCTCAGCTTGTCATATAATACAGATCAAACATTACACTGATTATGTGATATGTAACTAAAGGATCACACAGACATATACATAGTCATGTAGTTATATACATATAGTCCAACAGCATATTGTCCTCAGCTTGTCATTATATAATGACAGATCTAACATTACACTGATTATGTGATATGTAACTAGTAAGGATCACACAGACATATACATCAGTCATGTAGTAAGTATATAAATATATAGTCCTACAGCATATTGTCCTCAGCTTGTCATTATATAATACAGATCTAACATTACACTGTATTATGTGATATGTAACTAGTAAGGATCACACAGACATATACATCAGTCATGTAGTAATACATATAGTCCTACAGCATATTGTCCTCAGCTTGTCATTATATAATACAGATCTAACATTACACTGATTATGTGATATGTAACTAGTAAGGATCACACAGACATATACATCAGTCATGTAGTTATATATATATATAGTCCTACAGCATATTGTCCTCAGCTTGTCATTATATAATACAGATCTAACATTACACTGATTATGTGATATGTAACTAGTAAGGATCACACAGACATATACATCAGTCATGTAGTAATACATATAGTCCTACAGCATATTGTCCTCAGCTTGTCATTATATAATACAGATCTAACATTACACTGATTATGTGATATGTAACTAGTAAGGATCACACAGACATATACATCAGTCATGTAGTAATACATATAGTCCTACAGCATATTGTCCTCAGCTTGTCATTATATAATACAGATCTAACATTACACTGATTATGTGATATGTAACTAGTAAGGATCACACAGACATATACATCAGTCATGTAGTAATACATATAGTCCTACAGCATATTGTCCTCAGCTTGTCATTATATAATACAGATCTAACATTACACTGATTATGTGATATGTAACTAGTAAGTATCACGCAGACATATACATCAGTCATGTAGTTACATATAGTCCTACAGCATATTGTCCTCAGCTTGTCATTATATAATACAGATCTAACATTACACTGATTATGTGATATGTAACTAGTAAGGATCACACAGACATATACATCAGTCATGTAGTAATACATATAGTCCTACAGCATATTGTCCTCAGCTTGTCATTATATAATACAGATCTAACATTACACTGATTATGTGATATGTAACTAGTAAGGATCACACAGACATATACATCAGTCATGTAGTAATACATATAGTCCTACAGCATATTGTCCTCAGCTTGTCATTATATAATACAGATCTAACATTACACTGATTATGTGATATGTAACTAGTAAGGATCACACAGACATATACATCAGTCATGTAGTAATACATATAGTCCTACAGCATATTGTCCTCAGCTTGTCATTATATAATACAGATCTAACATTACACTGATTATGTGATATGTAACTAGTAAGTATCACACAGACATATACATCAGTCATGTAGTAATACATATAGTCCTACAGCATATTGTCCTCAGCTTGTCATTATATAATACAGATCTAACATTACACTGATTATGTGATATGTAACTAGTAAGGATCACACAGACATATACATCAGTCATGTAGTTATATATATATATATAGTCCTACAGCATATTGTCCTCAGCTTGTCATTATATAATACAGATCTAACATTACACTGATTATGTGATATGTAACTAGTAAGGATCACACAGACATATACATCAGTCATGTAGTAATATACATATAGTCCTACAGCATATTGTCCTCAGCTTGTCATTATATAATACAGATCTAACATTACACTGATTATGTGATATGTAACTAGTAAGGATCACACAGACATATACATCAGTCATGTAGTTATATACATATAGTCCTACAGCATATTGTCCTCAGCTTGTCATTATATAATACAGATCTAACATTACACTGATTATATGATATGTAACTCTGATATGTGATATGTAACTAGTAAGGATCACACAGACATATACATCAGTCATGTAGTTATATACATATAGTCCTACAGCATATTGTCCTCAGCTTGTCATTATATAATACAGATCTAACATTACACTGATTATGTGATATTAACTAGTAAGGATCACACAGACATATACATCAGTCATGTAGTTATATACATATAGTCCTACAGCATATTGTCCTCAGCTTGTCATTATATAATACAGATCGTAACATTACACTGATTATGTGATATGTAACTAGTAAGTATCACACAGACATATACATCAGTCATGTAGTTATATACATATAGTCCTACAGCATATTGTCCTCAGCTTGTCATTATATAATACAGATCTAACATTACACTGATTATGTGATATGTAACTAGTAAGGATCACACAGACATATACATCAGTCATGTAGTAATATACATATAGTCCTACAGCATATTGTCCTCAGCTTGTCATTATATAATACAGATCTAACATTACACTGATTATGTGATATGTAACTAGTAAGGATCACACAGACATATACATCAGTCATGTAGTTATATACATATAGTCCTACAGCATATTGTCCTCAGCTTGTCATTATATAATACAGATCTAACATTACACTGATTATGTGATATGTAACTAGTAAGGATCACACAGACATATACATCAGTCATGTAGTTATATACATATAGTCCTACAGCATATTGTCCTCAGCTTGTCATTATATAATACAGATCTAACATTACACTGATTATGTGATATGTAACTAGTAAGTATCACACAGACATATACATCAGTCATGTAGTATATACATATAGTCCTACAGCATATTGTCCTCAGCTTGTCATTATATAATACAGATCTAACATTACACTGATTATGTGATATGTAACTAGTAAGGATCACACAGACATATACATCAGTCATGTAGTTATATACATATAGTCCTACAGCATATTGTCCTCAGCTTGTCATTATATAATACAGATCTAACATTACACTGATTATGTGATATGTAACTAGTAAGTATCACACAGACATATACATCAGTCATGTAGTAATACATATAGTCCTACAGCATATTGTCCTCAGCTTGTCATTATATAATACAGATCTAACATTACACTGATTATGTGATATGTAACTAGTAAGGATCACACAGACATATACATCAGTCATGTAGTAATATACATATAGTCCTACAGCATATTGTCCTCAGCTTGTCATTATATAATACAGATCTAACATTACACTGATTATGTGATATGTAACTAGTAAGGATCACACAGACATATACATCAGTCATGTAGTTATATACATATAGTCCTACAGCATATTGTCCTCCAGCTTGTCATTATATAATACAGATCTAACATTACACTGATTATGTGATATGTAACTAGTAAGGATCACACAGACATATACATCAGTCATGTAGTTATATACATATAGTCCTACAGCATATTGTCCTCAGCTTGTCATTATATAATACAGATCTAACATTACACTGATTATGTGATATGTAACTAGTAAGGATCACACAGACATATACATCAGTCATGTAGTAATACATATAGTCCTACAGCATATTGTCCTCAGCTTGTCATTATATAATACAGATCTAACATTACACTGATTATGTGATATGTAACTAGTAAGGATCCACACAGACATATACATCAGTCATGTAGTTATATACATATAGTCCTACAGCATATTGTCCTCAGCTTGTCATTATATAATACAGATCTAACATTACACTGATTATGTGATATGTAACTAGTAAGGATCACACAGACATATACATCAGTCATGTAGTTATATACATATAGTCCTACAGCATATTGTCCTCAGCTTGTCATTATATAATACAGATCTAACATTACACTGATTATGTGATATGTAACTAGTAAGGATCACACAGACATATACATCAGTCATGTAGTTATATACATATAGTCCTACAGCATATTGTCCTCAGCTTGTCATTATATAATACAGATCTAACATTACACTGATTATGTGATATGTAACTAGTAAGGATCACACAGACATATACATCAGTCATGTAGTTATATACATATAGTCCTACAGCATATTGTCCTCAGCTTGTCATTATATAATACAGATCTAACATTACACTGATTATGTGATATGTAACTAGTAAGGATCACACAGACATATACATCAGTCATGTAGTTATATACATATAGTCCTACAGCATATTGTCCTCAGCTTGTCATTATATAATACAGATCTAACATTACACTGATTATGTGATATGTAACTAGTAAGTATCACACAGACATATACATCAGTCATGTAGTTACATATAGTCCTACAGCATATTGTCCTCAGCTTGTCATTATATAATACAGATCTAACATTACACTGATTATGTGATATGTAACTAGTAAGGATCACACAGACATATACATCAGTCATGTAGTAATATACATATAGTCCTACAGCATATTGTCCTCAGCTTGTCATTATATAATACAGATCTAACATTACACTGATTATGTGATATGTAACTAGTAAGTATCACACAGACATATACATCAGTCATGTAGTAATATACATATAGTCCTACAGCATATTGTCCTCAGCTTGTCATTATATAATACAGATCTAACATTACACTGATTATGTGATATGTAACTAGTAAGGATCACACAGACATATACATCAGTCATGTAGTATATACATATAGTCCTACAGCATATTGTCCTCAGCTTGTCATTATATAATACAGATCTAACATTACACTGATTATGTGATATGTAACTAGTAAGGATCACACAGACATATACATCATTCATGTAGTTATATACATATAGTCCTACAGCATATTGTCCTCAGCTTGTCATTATATAATACAGATCTAACATTACACTGATTATGTGATATGTAACTAGTAAGGATCACACAGACATATACATCAGTCATGTAGTAATACATATATAGTCCTACAGCATATTGTCCTCAGCTTGTCATTATATAATACAGATCTAACATTACACTGATTATGTGATATGTAACTAGTAAGTATCACACAGACATATACATCAGTCATGTAGTAATATACATATAGATAGTCCATACAGCATATTGTCCTCAGCTTGTGCATTATATAATACAGATCTAACATTACACTGATTATGTGATATGTAACTAGTAAGGATCACACAGACATATACATCAGTCATGTAGTAATAACATATAGTCCTACAGCATATTGTCCTCAGCTTGTCATTATATAATACAGATCTAACATTACACTGATTATGTGCTATATGTAACTAGTAAGGATCACACAGACATTATACAATCAGTCATGCTAGTAATATATATACATATATGTCCTACCGACATATCTGTCCTCAGCTTTGTCATTATTAATACAGAATCTAACTTACACTGATTAATGCTGATACTGTCAACTAGTAAGATCACACAGACATTATATACATCAGTCATGTAGTAGTAATACATATAGTCCATACAGCCATAATTGCTCCTCAGTCTTGTCATTATATAATACAGATCTAACATTACACTGATTATGTGATATGTAACTAGTAAGGATCACACAGACATATACATCAGTCATGTTGTTATATACATATAGTCATACAGCATATTGTCTCAGCTTGTCATTATATAATACAGATCTAACATTACACTGATTATGTGATATGTAACTAGTAAGGATCACACAGAATATACATCAGTCATGTAGTATATACATTATAGTCCTACAGAATATTGTCCTCAGCTTGTCATTAAATAATACAGATCTAACAATACAACTGATTATGTGATATGTAACTAGTAAGGATCACACAGACATATACATCAGTCATGTAGTTATATACATATAGTCCTACAGCATATTGTCCTCAGCTTGTCATTATATAATACAGATCTAACATTACACTGATTATGTGATATGTAACTAGTAAGGATCACACAGACATATACATCAGTCATGTAGTAATATACATATAGTCCTAGAGCATATTGTCCTCAGCTTGTCATTATATAATACAGATCTAACATTACACTGATTATGTGATATGTAACTAGTAAGGATCACACAGATATATACATCAGTCATGTAGTTATATACATATAGTCCTACAGCATATTGTCCTCAAGCTTGTCATTATATAATACAGATCTAACATTACACTGATTATGTGATATGTAACTAGTAAGGATCACACAGACATATACATCAGTCATGTAGTAATACATATAGTCCTACAGCATATTGTCCTCAGCTTGTCATTATATAATACAGATCTAACATTACACTGATTATGTGATATGTAACTAGTAAGGATCACACAGATATATACATCAGTCATGTAGTTATATACATATAGTCCTACAGCATATTGTCCTCAGCTTGTCATTATATAATACAGATCTAACATTACACTGATTATGTGATATGTAACTAGTAAGGATCACACAGACATATACATCAGTCATGTAGTAATATAATATAGTCCTACAGCATATTGTCCTCAGCTTGTCATTATATAATACAGATCTAACATTACACTGATTATGTGGATATGTAACTAGTAAGGATCACACAGATATATACATCAGTCATGTAGTTATATACATATAGTCCTACAGCATATTGTCCCTCAGCTTGTCATTATATAATACAGATCTAACATTACACTGATTATGTGATATGTAACTAGTAAGGATCACACAGACATATACAATCAGTCATGTAGTTATATACATATAGTCCTACAGCATATTGTCCTCAGCTTGTCATTATATAATACAGATCTAACATTACAACTGATTATGTGATATGTAACTAGTAAGGATCACACAGACATATACATCAGTCATTGTAGTTATACATATAGTCCTACAGCATATTGTCCTCAGCTTGTCATTATATAATACAGATCTAACATTACACTGATTATGTGATATGTAACTAGTAAGGATCACACAGACATATACATCAGTCATGTAGTTATATACATATAGTCCTACAGCATATTGTCCTCAGCTTGTCATTATATAATACAGATCTAACATTACACTGATTATGTGATATGTAACTAGTAAGGATCACACAGACATATACATCAGTCATGTAGTAATATACATATAGTCCTACAGCATATTGTCCTCAGCTTGTCATTATATAATACAGATCTAACATTACACTGATTATGTGATATGTAACTAGTAAGGATCACACAGACATATACATCAGTCATGTAGTTATATACATATAGTCCTACAGCATATTGTCCTCAGCTTGTCATTATATAATACAGATCTAACATTACACTGATTATGTGATATGTAACTAGTAAGGATCACACAGACATATACATCAGTCATGTAGTTATATACATATAGTCCTACAGCATATTGTCCATCAGCTTGTCATTATATAATACAGATCTAACATTACACTGATTATGTGATATGTAACTAGTAAGGATCACACAGACATATACATCAGTCATGTAGTAATACATATAGTCCTACAGCATATTGTCCTCAGCTTGTCATTATATAATACAGATCTAACATTACACTGATTATGTGATATGTAACTAGTAAGGATCACACAGACATATACATCAGTCATGTAGTTATATACATATAGTCCTACAGCATATTGTCCTCAGCTTGTCATTATATAATACAGATCTAACATTACACTGATTATGTGATATGTAACTAGTAAGGATCACACAGACATATACATCAGTCATGTAGTAATATACATATAGTCCTACAGCATATTGTCCTCAGCTTGTCATTATATAATACAGATCTAACATTACACTGATTATGTGATATGTAACTAGTAAGGATCACACAGACATATACATCAGTCATGTAGTATATACATATAGTCCTACAGCATATTGTCCTCAGCTTGTCATTATATAATACAGATCTAACATTACACTGATTATGTGATATGTAACTAGTAAGTATCACACAGACATATACATCAGTCATGTAGTAATACATATAGTCCTACAGCATATTGTCCTCAGCTTGTCATTATATAATACAGATCTAACATTACACTGATTATGTGATATGTAACTAGTAAGTATCACACAGACATATACATCAGTCATGTATTTTATACATATAGTCCTACAGCATATTGTCCTCAGCTTGTCATTATATAATACAGATCTAACATTACACTGATTATGTGATATGTAACTAGTAAGGATCACACAGACATATACATCAGTCATGTAGTATATACATATAGTCCTACAGCATATTGTCCTCAGCTTGTCATTATATAATACAGATCTAACATTACACTGATTATGTGATATGTAACTAGTAAGGATCACACAGACATATACATCAGTCATGTAGTAATATACATATAGTCCTACAGCATATTGTCCTCAGCTTGTCATTATATAATACAGATCTAACATTACACTGATTATGTGATATGTAACTAGTAAGGATCACACAGACATATACATCAGTCATGTAGTATATACATATAGTCCTACAGCATATTGTCCTCAGCTTGTCATTATATAATACAGATCTAACATTACACTGATTATGTGATATGTAACTAGTAAGGATCACACAGACATATACATCAGTCATGTAGTATATACATATAGTCCTACAGCATATTGTCCTCAGCTTGTCATTATATAATACAGATCTAACATTACACTGATTATGTGATATGTAACTAGTAAGGATCACACAGACATATACATCAGTCATGTAGTATATACATATAGTCCTACAGCATATTGTCCTCAGCTTGTCATTATATAATACAGATCTAACATTACACTGATTATGTGATATGTAACTAGTAAGGATCACACAGACATATACATCAGTCATGTAGTAATACATATAGTCCTACAGCATATTGTCCTCAGCTTGTCATTATATAATACAGATCTAACATTACACTGATTATGTGATATGTAACTAGTAAGTATCACACAGACATATACATCAGTCATGTAGTAATATACATATAGTCCTACAGCATATTGTCCTCAGCTTGTCATTATATAATACAGATCTAACATTACACTGATTATGTGATATGTAACTAGTAAGGATCACACAGACATATACATCAGTCATGTAGTAATATACATATAGTCCTACAGCATATTGTCCTCAGCTTGTCATTATATAATACAGATCTAACATTACACTGAATTATGTGATATGTAACTAGTAAGGATCACACAGACATATACATCAGTCATGTAGTAATACATATAGTCCTACAGCATATTGTCCTCAGCTTGTCATTATATAATACAGATCTAACATTACACTGATTATGTGATATGTAACTAGTAAGGATCACACATACATATACATCAGTCATGTAGTAATACATATAGTCCTACAGCATATTGTCCTCAGCTTGTCATTATATAATACAGATCTAACATTACACTGATTATGTGATATGTAACTAGTAAGGATCACACAGACATATACATCAGTCATGTAGTAATACATATAGTCCTACAGCATATTGTCCTCAGCTTGTCATTATATAATACAGATCTAACATTACACTGATTATGTGATATGTAACTAGTAAGTATCACACAGACATATACATCAGTCATGTAGTAATACATATAGTCCTACAGCATATTGTCCTCAGCTTGTCATTATATAATACAGATCTAACATTACACTGATTATGTGATATGTAACTAGTAAGGATCACACAGACATATACATCAGTCATGTAGTAATACATATAGTCCTACAGCATATTGTCCTCAGCTTGTCATTATATAATACAGATCTAACATTACACTGATTATGTGATATGTAACTAGTAAGGATCACACAGACATATACATCAGTCATGTAGTAATACATATAGTCCTACAGCATATTGTCCTCAGCTTGTCATTATATAATACAGATCTAACATTACACTGATTATGTGATATGTAACTAGTAAGGATCACACAGACATATACATCAGTCATGTAGTATATACATATAGTCCTACAGCATATTGTCCTCAGCTTGTCATTATATAATACAGATCTAACATTACACTGATTATGTGATATGTAACTAGTAAGGATCACACAGACATATACATCAGTCATGTAGGACTATATATATATAGTCCTACAGCATATTGTCCTCAGCTTGTCATTATATAATACAGATCTAACATTACACTGATTATGTGATATGTAACTAGTAAGGATCACACAGACATATACATCAGTCATGTAGTAATACATATAGTCCTACAGCATATTGTCCTCAGCTTGTCATTATATAATACAGATCTAACATTACACTGATTATGTGATATGTAACTAGTAAGGATCACACAGACATATACATCAGTCATGTAGTTATATACATATAGTCCTACAGCATATTGTCCTCAGCTTGTCATTATATAATACAGATCTAACATTACACTGATTATGTGATATGTAACTAGTAAGGATCACACAGACATATACATCAGTCATGTAGTAATACATATAGTCCTACAGCATATTGTCCTCAGCTTGTCATTATATAATACAGATCTAACATTACACTGATTATGTGATATGTAACTAGTAAGGATCACACAGACATATAAATCAGTCATGTAGTATATACATATAGTCCTACAGCATATTGTCCTCAGCTTGTCATTATATAATACAGATCTAACATTACACTGATTATGTGATATGTAACTAGTAAGGATCACACAGACATATACATCAGTCATGTAGTATATACATATAGTCCTACAGCATATTGTCCTCAGCTTGTCATTATATAATACAGATCTAACATTACACTGATTATGTGATATGTAACTAGTAAGGATCACACAGACATATACATCAGTCATGTAGTAATATACATATAGTCCTACAGCATATTGTCCTCAGCTTGTCATTATATAATACAGATCTAACATTACACTGATTATGTGATATGTAACTAGTAAGGATCACACAGACATATACATCAGTCATGTAGTATATACATATAGTCCTACAGCATATTGTCCTCAGCTTGTCATTATATAATACAGATCTAACATTACACTGATTATGTGATATGTAACTAGTAAGGATCACACAGACATATACATCAGTCATGTAGTTATATACATATAGTCCTACAGCATATTGTCCTCAGCTTGTCATTATATAATACAGATCTAACATTACACTGATTATGTGATATGTAACTAGTAAGGATCACACAGACATATACATCAGTCATGTAGTAATATACATATAGTCCTACAGCATATTGTCCTCAGCTTGTCATTATATAATACAGATCTAACATTACACTGATTATGTGATATGTAACTAGTAAGGATCACACAGACATATACATCAGTCATGTAGTTATATACATATAGTCCTACAGCATATTGTCCTCAGCTTGTCATTATATAATACAGATCTAACATTACACTGATTATGTGATATGTAACTAGTAAGGATCACACAGACATATACATCAGTCATGTAGTTATATACATATAGTCCTACAGCATATTGTCCTCAGCTTGTCATTATATAATACAGATCTAACATTACACTGATTATGTGATATGTAACTAGTAAGGATCACACAGACATATACATCAGTCATGTAGTAATACATATAGTCCTACAGCATATTGTCCTCAGCTTGTCATTATATAATACAGATCTAACATTACACTGATTATGTGATATGTAACTAGTAAGGATCACACAGACATATACATCAGTCATGTAGTTATATACATATAGTCCTACAGCATATTGTCCTCAGCTTGTCATTATATAATACAGATCTAACATTACACTGATTATGTGATATGTAACTAGTAAGGATCACACAGACATATACATCAGTCATGTAGTATATACATATAGTCCTACAGCATATTGTCCTCAGCTTGTCATTATATAATACAGATCTAACATTACACTGATTATGTGATATGTAACTAGTAAGGATCACACAGACATATACATCAGTCATGTAGTTATATACATATAGTCCTACAGCATATTGTCCTCAGCTTGTCATTATATAATACAGATCTAACATTACACTGATTATGTGATATGTAACTAGTAAGGATCACACAGACATATACATCAGTCATGTAGTAATACATATAGTCCTACAGCATATTGTCCTCAGCTTGTCATTATATAATACAGATCTAACATTACACTGATTATGTGATATGTAACTAGTAAGGATCACACAGACATATACATCAGTCATGTAGTATATACATATAGTCCTACAGCATATTGTCCTCAGCTTGTCATTATATAATACAGATCTAACATTACACTGATTATGTGATATGTAACTAGTAAGGATCACACAGACATATACATCAGTCATGTAGTTATATACATATAGTCCTACAGCATATTGTCCCTCAGCTTGTCATTATATAATACAGATCTAACATTACACTGATTATGTGATATGTAACTAGTAAGGATCACACAGACATATACATCAGTCATGTAGTTAATACATATAGTCCTACAGCATATTGTCCTCAGCTTGTCATTATATAATACAGATCTAACATTACACTGATTATGTGATATGTAACTAGTAAGGATCACACAGACATATACATCAGTCATGTAGTAATATATATATAGTCCTACAGCATATTGTCCTCAGCTTGTCATTATATAATACAGATCTAACATTACACTGATTATGTGATATGTAACTAGTAAGGATCACACAGACATATACATCAGTCATGTAGTAATACATATAGTCCTACAGCATATTGTCCTCAGCTTGTCATTATATAATACAGATCTAACATTACACTGATTATGTGATATGTAACTAGTAAGGATCACACAGACATATACATCAGTCATGTAGTTATATACATATAGTCCTACAGCATATTGTCCTCAGCTTGTCATTATATAATACAGATCTAACATTACACTGATTATGTGATATGTAACTAGTAAGGATCACACAGACATATACATCAGTCATGTAGTATATACATATAGTCCTACAGCATATTGTCCTCAGCTTGTCATTATATAATACAGATCTAACATTACACTGATTATGTGATATGTAACTAGTAAGGATCACACAGACATATACATCAGTCATGTAGTATATACATATAGTCCTACAGCATATTGTCCTCAGCTTGTCATTATATAATACAGATCTAACATTACACTGATTATGTGATATGTAACTAGTAAGGATCACACAGACATATACATCAGTCATGTAGTTATATACATATAGTCCTACAGCATATTGTCCTCAGCTTGTCATTATATAATACAGATCTAACATTACACTGATTATGTGATATGTAACTAGTAAGGATCACACAGACATATACATCAGTCATGTAGTAATATACATATAGTCCTACAGCATATTGTCCTCAGCTTGTCATTATATAATACAGATCTAACATTACACTGATTATGTGATATGTAACTAGTAAGGATCACACAGACATATACATCAGTCATGTAGTAATACATATAGTCCTACAGCATATTGTCCTCAGCTTGTCATTATATAATACAGATCTAACATTACACTGATTATGTGATATGTAACTAGTAAGGATCACACAGACATATACATCAGTCATGTAGTATATACATATAGTCCTACAGCATATTGTCCTCAGCTTGTCATTATATAATACAGATCTAACATTACACTGATTATGTGATATGTAACTAGTAAGGATCACACAGACATATACATCAGTCATGTAGTATATACATATAGTCCTACAGCATATTGTCCTCAGCTTGTCATTATATAATACAGATCTAACATTACACTGATTATGTGATATGTAACTAGTAAGGATCACACAGACATATACATCAGTCATGTAGTATATACATATAGTCCTACAGCATATTGTCCTCAGCTTGTCATTATATAATACAGATCTAACATTACACTGATTATGTGATATGTAACTAGTAAGGATCACACAGACATATACATCAGTCATGTAGTAATATACATATAGTCCTACAGCATATTGTCCTCAGCTTGTCATTATATAATACAGATCTAACATTACACTGATTATGTGATATGTAACTAGTAAGGATCACACAGACATATACATCAGTCATGTAGTAATACATATAGTCCTACAGCATATTGTCCTCAGCTTGTCATTATATAATACAGATCTAACATTACACTGATTATGTGATATGTAACTAGTAAGGATCACACAGACATATACATCAGTCATGTAGTAATATACATATAGTCCTACAGCATATTGTCCTCAGCTTGTCATTATATAATACAGATCTAACATTACACTGATTATGTGATATGTAACTAGTAAGGATCACACAGACATATACATCAGTCATGTAGTTATATACATATAGTCCTACAGCATATTGTCCTCAGCTTGTCATTATATAATACAGATCTAACATTACACTGATTATGTGATATGTAACTAGTAAGGATCACACAGACATATACATCAGTCATGTAGTAATATATATATATAGTCCTACAGCATATTGTCCTCAGCTTGTCATTATATAATACAGATCTAACATTACACTGATTATGTGATATGTAACTAGTAAGGATCACACAGATATATACATCAGTCATGTAGTTATATACATATAGTCCTACAGCATATTGTCCTCAGCTTGTCATTATATAATACAGATCTAACATTACACTGATTATGTGATATGTAACTAGTAAGGATCACACAGATATATACATCAGTCATGTAGTAATATACATATAGTCCTACAGCATATTGTCCTCAGCTTGTCATTATATAATACAGATCTAACATTACACTGATTATGTGATATGTAACTAGTAAGGATCACACAGACATATACATCAGTCATGTAGTAATATACATATAGTCCTACAGCATATTGTCCTCAGCTTGTCATTATATAATACAGATCTAACATTACACTGATTATGTGATATGTAACTAGTAAGGATCACACAGACATATACATCAGTCATGTAGTAATATACATATAGTCCTACAGCATATTGTCCTCAGCTTGTCATTATATAATACAGATCTAACATTACACTGATTATGTGATATGTAACTAGTAAGGATCACACAGACATATACATCAGTCATGTAGTTATATACATATAGTCCTACAGCATATTGTCCTCAGCTTGTCATTATATAATACAGATCTAACATTACACTGATTATGTGATATGTAACAAGTAAGGATCACACAGACATATACATCAGTCATGTAGTTATATATATATATAGTCCTACAGCATATTGTCCTCAGCTTGTCATTATATAATACAGATCTAACATTACACTGATTATGTGATATGTAACTAGTAAGGATCACACAGACATATACATCAGTCATGTAGTTATATATATATAGTCCTACAGCATATTGTCCTCAGCTTGTCATTATATAATACAGATCTAACATTACACTGATTATGTGATATGTAACTAGTAAGGATCACACAGACATATACATCAGTCATGTAGTTATATACATATAGTCCTACAGCATATTGTCCTCAGCTTGTCATTATATAATACAGATCTAACATTACACTGATTATGTGATATGTAACTAGTAAGGATCACACAGACATATACATCAGTCATGTAGTAATATACATATAGTCCTACAGCATATTGTCCTCAGCTTGTCATTATATAATACAGATCTAACATTACACTGATTATGTGATATGTAACTAGTAAGGATCACACAGACATATACATCAGTCATGTAGTAATATACATATAGTCCTACAGCATATTGTCCTCAGCTTGTCATTATATAATACAGATCTAACATTACACTGATTATGTGATATGTAACTAGTAAGGATCACACAGACATATACATCAGTCATGTAGTAATATACATATAGTCCTACAGCATATTGTCCTCAGCTTGTCATTATATAATACAGATCTAACATTACACTGACTATGTGATATGTAACTAGTAAGTATCACACAGACATATACATCAGTCATGTAGTAATACATATAGTCCTACAGCATATTGTCCTCAGCTTGTCATTATATAATACAGATCTAACATTACACTGATTATGTGATATGTAACTAGTAAGGATCACACAGACATATACATCAGTCACGTAGTAATATACATATAGTCCTACAGCATATTGTCCTCAGCTTGTCATTATATAATACAGATCTAACATTACACTGATTATGTGATATGTAACTAGTAAGGATCACACAGACATATACATCAGTCATGTAGTAATATACATATAGTCCTACAGCATATTGTCCTCAGCGTGTCATTATATAATACAGATCTAACATTACACTGATTATGTGATATGTAACTAGTAAGGATCACACAGACATATACATCAGTCATGTAGTAATACATATAGTCCTACAGCATATTGTCCTCAGCTTGTCATTATATAATACAGATCTAACATTACACTGATTATGTGATATGTAACTAGTAAGTATCACGCAGACATATACATCAGTCATGTAGTTATATACATATAGTCCTACAGCATATTGTCCTCAGCTTGTCATTATATAATACAGATCTAACATTACACTGATTATGTGATATGTAACTAGTAAGGATCACACAGACATATACATCAGTCATGTAGTAATACATATAGTCCTACAGCATATTGTCCTCAGCTTGTCATTATATAATACAGATCTAACATTACACTGATTATGTGATATGTAACTAGTAAGGATCACACAGATATATACATCAGTCATGTAGTTATATACATATAGTCCTACAGCATATTGTCCTCAGCTTGTCATTATATAATACAGATCTAACATTACACTGATTGTGTGATCCTTACTAGTTACATATCACATAATCAGTGTAATGTTAGATCTGTATTATATAATGACAAGCTGAGGACAATATGCTGTAGGACTATATGTATATAACTACATGACTGATGTATATATCTGTGTGATCCTTACTAGTTACATATCACATAATCAGTGTAATGTTAGATCTGTATTATATAATGACAAGCTGAGGACAATATGCTGTAGGACTATATGTATTACTACATGACTGATGTATATGTCTGTGTGATCCTTACTAGTTACATATCACATAATCAGTGTAATGTTAGATCTGTATTATATAATGACAAGCTGAGGACAATATGTTGTAGGACTATATGTATATAACTACATGACTGATGTATATGTCTGTGTGATCCTTACTAGTTACATATCACATAATCAGACATATACATGAGTCATGTAGTTATATACATATAGTCCTACAGCATATTGTCCTCAGCTTGTCATTATATAATACAGATCTAACATTACACTGATTATGTGATATGTAACTAGTAAGGATCACACAGACATATAGATCAGTCATGTAGTTATATACATATAGTCCTACAGCATATTGTCCTCAGCTTGTCATTATATAATACAGATCTAACATTACACTGATTATGTGATATGTAACTAGTAAGGATCACACAGACATATACATCAGTCATGTAGTAATACATATAGTCCTACAGCATATTGTCCTCAGCTTGTCATTATATAATACAGATCTAACATTACACTGATTATGTGATATGTAACTAGTAAGGATCACACATACATATACATCAGTCATGTAGTTATATACATATAGTCCTACAGCATATTGTCCTCAGCTTGTCATTATATAATACAGATCTAACATTACACTGATTATGTGATATGTAACTAGTAAGGATCACACAGACATATACATCAGTCATGTAGTAATACATATAGTCCTACAGCATATTGTCCTCAGCTTGTCATTATATAATACAGATCTAACATTACACTGATTATGTGATATGTAACTAGTAAGGATCACACAGACATATACATCAGTCATGTAGTAATACACATAGTCCTACAGCATATTGTCCTCAGCTTGTCATTTATTAATATAGATCTAACATTACACTGATTATGTGATATGTAACTAGTAAGGATCACACAGACATATACATCAGTCATGTAGTTATATACATATAGTCCCACAGCATATTGTCCTCAGAACCTCATGAGATATTGAGGGATTTCCCAACAGCCTTCTCTACAACACTGAGGGACCTTTGGCAACTTCTTCCTGTTGCTGATACAGCTCTGTCTGTTCTTCCTCATCCAAATGCTTCAACTTCTCTTCTAACTCAGGAGGAACAGCCACTTCCAAAAGATTTTCTAACCCAGGAGCAGGTTCATCTCCTATAAGAATCTGAGAAAAAAGACCGAGGTTATATACATAATAGACAAACCTTTTCCTCATGATGAATACAAAATTACGGTCACAATACAAGATCACAAGGGAAAATCTCACAAACATGCCAGAGCTTGAGACTGTTGAAGTAAGTAATGAAAGAGGCACAACACATTAGTACACATCCGTACACATCAGTACTCAACCGTACACATTAGTACTCAACCGTACACATTAGTACTCAACCGTACACATTAGTACTCAACCGTACACATTAGTACTCAACCGTACACATCAGTACACATCAATACATATTAGTACACATCAGTACATATAAGTACACATTAGTACTCATCAGTACATATTTGTCAAGGTATTTAAAATATTATTAGATGATATACACAGCTATATTCATCAATGGATCTGTGGCTATGTACATCAAATAATTCATTTAGTTTCTAAAAAACTGCAAATGGACACAGTATAGAAACCAGCCCCTCCCTCACTCATCAAATGGATTGCTTGTAGAACAAAGACATGTTTTCAAAGTAATCTTAGTGAAAACATTTGGTGATCAGAGAGAGGGTTAATCTATATAGCTATATATTCCTGGTCTTAGATCAGACATAAGATAACATAGTTTTTGAAGCCAACAGCCCTGTAGGGGGGGAAAACCCAAATTAACAAAGAAGGACCATTGAACAATTTCAAAGAAACTCCTTAGTTATTTGGAGTCAATAATCTTTGTGACTAGAAAAGAAACATCTGCTAACAGACACATGTGATAACAACACAATGGCTCACTGAATCTCTGATACTTGAAAACGTACTGCAGACATACGGCTGGGGGGGGAAGGTAACACACACAGTGGAAGCACATGGCTTGCATTATAATTTCAAATTTCACTGTTTAAAACAACTGTAGTTAGATTTCAAGTAAAATATACTTCAGCATTGTAGGAAAATATGTATTTTAATGGATATGAGACTGTCTATTTATATGATATTAAATATAAACACATGAATAGGGGAAATTGTGGACCTAAGAAGCTGTGACAGATGGCATTCATATTAGATAAACAGTTGCTGAGATTGATAAACATTGCATATAGATATATGAATATTAAATCATTTCTAACAATTAATTATTTATATTTCTGTTGCAGGCAACAATTGGTCATAGGCATCAATTTATATATTCAGAATTTGTTAGAAATGTGAAGCATGCTGTATTTGCATGAATGCAATGTCAGGATTTTAAATGTTATCAATCTGGAATAATTGGCAGCATAATTACTTTAATATAATATTGAAAACATAACGTATTTGGTATCAGAATAATCAAGAAAAATTATATGATACTGTCCCATTTATAATTAATATTGTAATTGATTAATGCAATGTTATAGTATTGTTTAATATAATCATTATATGGGAAATATTGTAAAACGTTTAGAAATGGTTAAATGAATCTGTTTTGTTTGTCATGTGGCCCCCCCGATGGACAGAATCCAGTGTTGCGATGCAGGAATTACAGCTAGCGGACAATTGGCTGCTAACAAAGGAGCATTTTCCCTAGCAACCATATATCCCAGGTTGCCCAATCAGAAGGGACAAGGTTCTGAAGGGCCGCCCATATTCCTCACCAATGATTAGACAATATAAGTTGGAATGCAGGATGAGTAAAGGAGACTGGCTACTGCCGATTTTGTAAACTGACTGAAAACTGTTGCGTGGGACACAGTCAAACTATAATCAAAGTGGGCCATACTTTTTCTTATCAATTGTAATTACACTTATTTTTATATGAGGTGGGACAAGTCTTGAAGCTGAAAATCATTTGTTAAAGTATATAAGTATATATATATATATATATATATATATATATATATATATATATATATATATATATATATATATATATATAGTGTAACTTATTACAGGCAATATTTAAAAAATAAGATATATGCATAGTCACTGCAGTTTAAAGTACAGTTTTAAAACAGCAGTTTATATTAGTAGTCTGTGTATTGTTAAGCATATATCCTTAATGCTAAGTTTGTTTTATCTGTGCAAATATAGAGTTATAACTCAGAGTTTGATTGTTGGCACAAATAATATATATAACTTCTAGTGTTTGAATTAGAGTATATATACTGTCCTATTGTTTAACTAAGCATGGTTAAAATTGTATTGCTTGAATGTTAGCAATTAAATATCTTGGAATCTCATTGTGTTAACTGAATGAAATTCTATTGTGAGTAAGGTAAACTTGCATGAACTCAGCATAGCATATTTTAATAGTTTTTAAACGAATATTGATTCATATTCTGGGTCCTACAATTATATTTCAATGTGTTCATAGATAATTTACTAATAATAAAGAATTCAGGTATTTATATTAATTTTATTGTCTTAGTATATGCATATTTGATTGTGGGTTTAGCTTAAAGAAAGATTGTTAAATATATTAAGTTATAACCCTGCCATATACTCACATATTATTTGGAGAGTACTGCTAAGATTCTAATAAATATACTGACATAATATATGGAGGCATTGCGTGAGATATTATAAATATTTATCATACTGATATAATCTATTTGTAGTAAATAGAAATTATAAAAGAGAGAAAGGAATTTCATATTTCGAAATTAATAGTTTGAAGATAGTTTTTTTTTTATTGAAATATTGATTTTCATGTTCAAGATTAATATTAATATTTTGAAATATTATTAAAAATAAATTTTTGAAAAAATGATAAAAAACAATTTATGTAAGAACTTACCTGATAAATTCATTTCTTTCATATTAGCAAGAGTCCATGAGCTAGTGACGTATGGGATATACATTCCTACCAGGAGGGGCAAAGTTTCCCAAACCTTAAAATGCCTATAAATACACCCCTCACCACACCCACAATTCAGTTTAACGAATAGCCAAGAAGTGGGGTGATAAGAAAGGAGCGAAAGCATCAAAAATAAGGAATTGGAATAATTGTGCTTTATACAAAAAAATCATAACCACCACAAAAAAGGGTGGTCCTCATGGACTCTTGCTAATATGAAAGAAATGAATTTATCAGGTAAGTTCTTACACAAATTATGTTTTCTTTCATGTAATTAGCAAGAGTCCATGAGCTAGTGACGTATGGGATAGCAGATACCCAAGATGTGGAACTTCCACGCAAGAGTAACTAGAGGGAGGGATAAAATAAAGACAGCCAATTCCGCTGAAAAAATAATCCACAACCCAAATCAAAAAGTTTTAATCTGATAATGAAAAAAACTGAAATTATAAGCAGAAGAATCAAACTGAAACGGCTGCCTGAAGTACTTTTCTACCAAAAACTGCTTCAGAAGAAGAGAAAACATCAACATGGTAGAATTTAGTAAAAGTATGCAAAGAAGACCAAGTTGCTGCTTTGCAAAACTGATCAACAGAAGCTTCATTCCTAAAAGCCCAGGAAGTAGAAACTGACCTAGTAGAATGAGCCGCAATCCTTTGAGGCGGGGATTTACCCGACTCCACATAAGCATGATGAATCAAAGACTTTAACCAAGACACCAAAGAAATGGCAGAAGCCTTCTGACCTTTCCTAGAACCAGAAAAGATAACAAATAGACTAGAACTCTTTCTGAAATCTTTAGTAGCTTCAACATAATATTTCAAAGCTCTAACTACATCCAAAGAATGTAAAGATCTCTCCAGAGAATTCTTAGGATTAGGACACAATGAAGGGACAACAATTTCTCTACTAATGATGTTAGAATTCACAACTTTAGGTAAAAATTTAAATGAAGTCCGCAACACCGCCTTATCCTGATGAAAAATCAGAAAAGGAGATTCACAAGAAAGAGCAGATAATTCAGAAACTCTTCTAGCAGAAGAGATGGCCAAAAGGAACAAAACTTTCCAGGAAAGTAATTTAATATCCAGAGAATACATAGGTTCAAACGGAGGAGCCTGTAAAGCCCTCAGAACCAAATTGAGACTCCAAGGAGGAGAAATAGACTTAATGACAGGCTTGACTCGAACCAAAGCCTGTACAAAACAGTGTATATCAGGATGATTAGCAATCTTTCTGTGAAAAAGAACAGAAAGAGCAGAGATTTGTCCTTTTAAGGAACTTGCAGACAAACCCTTATCCAAACCATCTTGAAGAAATTGTAAAATTCTAGGAGAATTTATGTGAAGAACACCAAGAAATGTAAGTCTTCCAGACTTGATAATAGATCTTCCTAGACACAGATTTACAAGCCTGTAACATAGTATTAATCACTGAATCAGAGAAACCTCTTTGACTAAGTATTAAGCGTTCAATCTCCATACCTTCAAATTTAATGATTTGAGATCCTGATGGAAAAATGGGCCTTGAGATAGAAGGTCTGGCCTTAACGGAAGTGTCCAAGGTTGGCAACTTGCCATCCGAACGAGATCCGCATACCAAAACCTGTGCGGCCATTTGGAGCCACCAGCAGTACAAACAAACGCTCCATTAGGATTTTGGAAATCACTCTTGGAAGAAGAACTAGAGGCGGAAAGATATAAGCAGGTTGATAATTCCAAGGAAGTGACAATGCGTCCACCGCTTCCGCCTGAGGATCCCTGGATCTGGACAGAAACCTGGGAAGTTTCTTGTTTAGATGAGAGGCCATCAGATCTATTTCTGGAAGCCCCCAGATTTGTACAATCTGAAGAAATACCTCTGGGTGAAGAGACCATTCGCCCGGATGTAACGTCTGGCGACTGAGATAATCCGCTTCCCAATTGTCTATACCTGGGATGTGAACCGCAGAAATTAGACAGGAGCTGGATTCCGCCCATACAAGTATCTGAGATACTTCTTTCATAGCCTGAGGACTGCGAGTCCCCCCTTGATGATTGACATATGCCACAGTTGTGACATTGTCTGTCTGAAAACAAATAAACGATTCTCTCTTCAGAAGAGGCCAGAACTGAAGAGCTCTGAAAATCGCACGGAGTTCCAAAATATTGATTGGTAATCTTGCCTCCTGAGATTCCCAAACTCCCTGCGCTGTCAGAGATCCCCATACAGCTCCCCAACCTGAAAGACTCGCATCTGTTGAGATCACAGTCCAGGTTGGAAGAACAAAAGAGGCCCCTTGAACTAAACGATGGTGATCCAACCACTAAGTCAGAGAAAAACGAACATTGGGATTTAAGGATATTAATTGTGATATCTTTGTATAATCCCTGCACCATTGATTCAGCATACAAAGCTGGAGAGGTTTCCATGCATAAAGCTACCGAAGGGAAAGATTGAAACTGAAGGTTTCGGCAAGCTGAAACCAATTTCAGACGTCTCTTTTCTGTAAGAGACAAAGTCATGGATACTGAATCTATTTGGAAACATAAAAAGGTTACCCTTGTCTGAGGAATCAAGGAACTCTTTGGTAAATTGATCCTCCAACCATGTCTTTGAAGAAACAACACAAGTTGATTCGTGTGAGATTCTGCAGAATGTAAAGACTGAGCAAGTACCAAGATATCGTCCAAATAAGGAAATACCGCAATACCCTGCTCTCTGATTACAGAGAGAAGGGCACCGAGAACCTTCGAAAAGATCCTTGGGGCTGTAGCTAGACCAAAAGGAAGAGCAACAAACTGGTAATGCTTGTCTAGAAAAGAGAATCTCAGGAACTGATAGTGATCCGGATGAATTGGAATATGAAGATATGCATCCTGTAAGTCTATTGTGGACATATAATGCCCTTGCTGAACAAAAGGCAGAATAGTCCTTATAGTCACCATCTTCAATGTTGGTATCCTTCCATAGCGATTCAATATTTTTAGATCCAGAACTGGTCTGAAAGAATTCTCTTTCTTTGGAACAATGAATAGATTTGAATAAAACCCCAGGCCCCGTTCCAGAACTGGAACTGGCATAATTACCCCAGCTGACTCCAGATCTGAAACACATTTCAGAAATGCTTGAGCCTTCACTGGGTTTACTGGAATTCGTGAAAGAAAAAATCTTCTCACAGGCGGTCTTAAATTGAAACCTATTCTGTACCCTTGTGAAACAATGTTCTGAATCCAAAGACTTTGAATCGAATTGATCCAAACATCTTTGAAAAATCGTAACCTGCCCCCTACCAGCTGAGCTGGAATGAGGGCCACACCTTCATGCAGATTTGGGAGCTGGTTTTGACTTTCTAAAAGGCTTGGATTTATTCCAGACTGGAGAAGGTTTCCAAACGGAAACTGTTCCTTTAGAGGAAGGGTCAGGCTTTTGTTCCTTATTCTGACGAAAGGAAGGAAAACGATTAGCAGCCCTATATTTACCTTTAGATTTTTTATCCTGAGGTAAAAAGGCTCCCTTCCCCCCAGTAACAGTTGAAATTATTGAATCTAACTGAGAACCAAATAATCTATTACCTTGGAAAGAAAGAGAAAGCAACGTTGACTTAGAAGTCATATCTGCATTCCAAGACTTAAGCCATAAAGCTCTTCTAGCTAAAATAGCTAAAGACATATACCTGACATCAATTCTAATGATATCAAAAATGGAATCACAAACAAAGTTATTAGCATGTTGAAGAAGTTTAACAATGCTATAAGCATTATGGTCTGACACTTGTTGCGCTAAAGCCTCCAACCAGAAGGTGGAAGCTGCAGCAACATCAGCCAAAGAAATAGCAGGTCTGAGAAGATTACCTGAACATAAATAAGCCTTCCTTAGAAAGGATTCAAGCTTCCTATCTAAAGGATCCTTAAAAGAAGTACTATCTGCCGTAAGAATAGTAGCACGTTTAGCAAGAGTAGAGATAGCCCCATCAACTTTGGGGATTTTTTCCCAAAACTCTAATCTATCAGATGGCAAAGGGTACAATTTCTTAAACCTTGGAGAAGGAGTAAATTAAGTACCCAGACTATTCCATTCCCTAGAAATTACTTCTGAAATAGCATCAGGAACTGGAAAAACTTCTGGAATAACTACATGAGGTTTAAAAACTGAATTTAAACGCTTATTAGTTTTAATATCAAGAGGACTAGACTCCTCCATATCTAATGCAATCAACACTTCTTTAAGTAAAGAACGAATAAACTCCATCTTAAACAAATATGAAGATTTATCAGTGTCAATATCTGAGGCAGAATCTTCTGAATCAGATAGATCCTCATCAGAAATAGATAAGTCAGAATGATGGCGGTCATTTAAAAATTCATCTGAAATATGAGAAGTTTTAAAAGACCTCTTACGTTTACTAGAAGGAGGAATAACAGAGAGCCTTCCGAATAGAATTAGAAATAAATTCTTTTACATTAACAGGAACATCCTGAACATTAGATTTTGAAGGAACAACAACAGGTAATGGATTATTACTAATGGAAATATTATCTGCGTTTGATAGTTTATCATGACAACTAACACAAACTACAGCCGGAGGAACAGTTACCAAAAGTTTACAACAAATGCACTTAGTTTTGGTAGAACCGACATCAGGCAGCGTCTTTCCAGAAGTAGATTCTGATCCAGGGTCAGGTAGAGATATCTTACATTATGTAATAGAAAAAACAACATATAAAGCACAATTATCAAATCCTTAAATGACAGTTTCAGGAATGGGAAAAAATGCAAAACAAAACAAGCCTCTAGAAACCAGAAGCAACTAAAAAGTGAGACTGAAATAATGTGAAAAAAACTGGTGCCAAGTATGACGCCCACATTTATGGCGCCAAGTAGAACGCCCACATTTTTTGGCGCCAAGAATGACACCCATATTTTTGGCGCCAAAACCGTCTGCAACACACATACGTCAAAAATGACGCAACCACGTGAAAACTCCCGGCATGGGAGATGACGAAGTTTTTGCGCCAAAAAAGTCTCGCACCAAGAATGACGCAATAAATTGAAGCATTTTCTGCACCCGCAAGCCTAACAGCCCGCAATTTAGAAAAAAAGTCAATTGAAAATTTTTAAGGTAAGAAAAATATAATTCATATGCATTTTCCCAAAAAAATGAAACTGACAGTCTGAATGAAGGAATACGGATTATCCTGAATCATGGCAAATATAAGTTTAACACATATATTTAGAACTTTGCATATAAAGTGCCCAACCATAGCTTAGAGTGTCATGAATAAAATAAGACTTACTTACCCTAAGACACTTATCTACATAGAGTAGATAGCCAAACCAGTACTGAAACGAGAATCAGTAGAGGTAATGGTATATAAGAGTATATCGTCGATCTGAAAAGGGAGGTAGGAGAAGAAATCTCTACGACCGATAACAGAGAAACTATGAAATAGATCCCCTAGAGGAAGACCATGGTATTCAAATAGGCAATACTCTCTTCACATGCCTCTGACATTCACTGCACTCTGAGAGGAAAACCGGGCTTCAGCCTGCTGCGAAGCGCATATCAACGTAGAAATCTAGCACACACTTACTTCACCACCTCCATGTGAGGCAAAGTTTGTAAAAACTGAATTGTGGGTGTGGTGAGGGGTGTATTTATAGGCATTTTGAGGTTTGGGAAACTTTGCCCCTCCTGGTAGGAATGTATATCCCATACGTCACTAGCTCATGGACTCTTGCCAATTACATGAAAGAAATTTATTTTAGTGTTTGCTATGCGCGAGGGCCTCGATTTAGGTGTTAATAGGTAGTTTATGGGTGTTAGTGTACTTTGTGACACTTTAGTTATGAGTTTTATGTTACGGCTTTGTAGCGCAAAACCCATAACTACTGACTTTCAGGTGGCAGTACAGATCTTGTACTTATGGGCTGTACCGCTCACTTTTTGGCCCCCCAGACAGGAGATATATTCCCACTAGTAATTGATGACACAGTGGACTCGCCATATCTTAGGAAAGAAAGACATGAACAGCATATGATGCGACTGCCAAAATGATGCTGTTATGCATAGTTTATTACCAGTATACAAATTACAACCTCAGAAATAAAGTGAGCTCACTGAACCTAATAAGTTAACTAAATGCAGTTGAAACAACAACAGTAAATTATAAGTTGTATGCATTAGATGATAGTATATACACACACTATTGTAATGTCCCCTGGATCTTATGTAAGCGTGGTCTTGACTGGGCTTGTGGAGCTCAGAGATGCACTGAAGACAAGAGGCTCAGTGCGGTGTTAGTGTGGGTTATGATATAGACATATTGTTGCTGGAGGGATGCACTAAGTTTAGCTTATAGGAGCTGCAGGCTTCTTCCTTTTACTTATAGGACTGTGATTTGTGCGCTAAGGTAGCGCTATTTGTGACCTAGATATCAGAAGTGACCCTGCAGTGGTACCAAGACCTATAGGAGAGGTGTTAAAAGGTCCCATATTCTTATAGGAGGCCTGACATTCTTGTTTCTGCAATATTTTCTGGTTCTGACCCCCTGCTTACGTCCTGACCTACGCCATCCCTGTATGAACCCTGATCAAAGGACTGATACTTTGCTACTGACTTTGGAACAGAACTTCTAACTACTCTTCTGTCTTCACCCTTTGTTGTGAAGTCTGAGGCCTGTTGGATATCCTGGTATTGAACGTTAGCCTGGCTCTTCTGGATTAACCCTATGACATCTGGTTCTGTTGATCCGAAATTGGCCATTGCCTATTCCTGACACTTGCATCTCCAGCAAGCTTGATTAAAACAGAATAAACACGGTAGATCCCTAACCGCCCTACAGCTCTGAGCAGCCATCAGGTGCCACTACTATTTAGTGACAGCAAATAGCAGGCCAAATGTGATAAGGTCACTAAATTAATCTCAAAAACATAATTTATGTAAGAACTTACCTGATAAATTCATTTCTTTCATATTAGCAAGAGTCCATGAGCTAGTGACGTATGGGATATACATTCCTACCAGGAGGGGCAAAGTTTCCCAAACCTCAAAATGCCTATAAATACACCCCTCACCACACCCACAATTCAGTTTAACGAATAGCCAAGAAGTGGGGTGATAAGAAAAAAGTGCGAAAGCATATAAAATAAGGAATTGGAATAATTGTGCTTTATACAAAAAAATCATAACCACCACAAAAAAGGGCGGGCCTCATGGACTCTTGCTAATATGAAAGAAATGAATTTATCAGGTAAGTTCTTACATAAATTATGTTTTCTTTCATGTAATTAGCAAGAGTCCATGAGCTAGTGACGTATGGGATAATGATTACCCAAGATGTGGATCTTTCCACGCAAGAGTCACTAGAGAGGGAGGGATAAAATAAAGACAGCCAATTCCTGCTGAAAATAATCCACACCCAAAATAAAGTTTAATGAAAAACATAAACAGAAGATTCAAACTGAAACCGCTGCCTGAAGTACTTTTCTACCAAAAACTGCTTCAGAAGAAGAAAATACATCAAAATGGTAGAATTTAGTAAATGTATGCAAAGAGGACCAAGTTGCTGCTTTGCAAATCTGATCAATCGAAGCTTCATTCCTAAACGCCCAGGAAGTAGAAACTGACCTAGTAGAATGAGCTGTAATCCTTTGAGGCGGAGTTTTACCCGACTCAACATAGGCATGATGAATTAAAGATTTCAACCAAGATGCCAAAGAAATGGCAGAAGCTTTCTGGCCTTTTCTAGAACCGGAAAAGATAACAAATAGACTAGAAGTCTTTCGGAAAGACTTAGTAGCTTCAACATAATATTTCAAAGCTCTAACAACATCCAAAGAATGCAACGATTTCTCCTTAGAATTCTTAGGATTAGGACATAATGAAGGAACCACAATGTCTCTACTAATGTTGTTGGAATTCACAACTTTAGGTAAAAATTCAAAAGAAGTCCGCAACACCGCCTTATCCTGATGAAAAATCAGAAAAGGAGACTCACAAGAAAGAGCAGATAATTCAGAGACTCTTCTGGCAGAAGAGATCGCCAAAAGGAACAAAACTTTCCAAGAAAGTAATTTAATGTCCAATGAATGCATAGGTTCAAACGGAGGAGCTTGAAGAGCCCCCAGAACCAAATTCAAACTCCAAGGAGGAGAAATTGACTTAATGACAGGTTTTATACGAACCAAAGCTTGTACAAAACAATGAATATCAGGAAGATTAGCAATCTTTCTGTGAAAAAGAACAGAAAGAGCAGAGATTTGTCCTTTCAAAGAACTTGCGGATAAACCTTTATCTAAACCATCCTGAAGAAACTGTAAAATTCTCAGAATTCTAAAAGAATGCCAATAAAAATGATGAGAAAGACACCAAGAAATATAAGTCTTCCAGACTCTATAATATATCTCTCTGGATACAGATTTACGAGCCTGTAACATAGTATTAATCACAGAGTCAGAGAAACCTCTTTGACCAAGAATCAAGCGTTCAATCTCCATACCTTTAAATTTAAGGATTTGAGATCCTGATGGAAAAAAGGACCTTGCGACAGAAGGTCTGGTCTTAGCGGAAGAGTCCACGGATGGCAAGAGGCCATCCGGACAAGATCCGCATACCAAAACCTGTGAGGCCATGCCGGAGCTACCAGCAGAACAAACGAGCATTCCTTCAGAATCTTGGAGATTACTCTTGGAAGTAGAACTAGAGGCGGAAAGATATAGGCAGGATGATACTTCCAAGGAAGTGATAATGCATCCACTGCTTCCGCCTGAGGATCCCGGGATCTGGACAGATACCTGGGAAGTTTCTTGTTTAGATGAGACGCCATCAGATCTATTTCTGGAAGCTCCCACATTTGAACAATCTGAAGAAATACCTCTGGGTGAAGAGACCATTCGCCCGGATGCAACGTTTGGCGACTGAGATAATCCGCTCTAGGGATTTTGTCCCAAAATTCTAATCTGTCAGACGGCACAGGATATAATTGCTTAAAACGTTTAGAAGGAGTAAATGAATTACCCAATTTATCCCATTCTCTGGAAATTACTTCAGAAATAGCATTAGGAACAGGAAAAACTTCTGGAATAACCACAGGAGATTTAAAGACCTTATCTAAACGTTTAGAATTAGTATCAAGAGGACCAGAATCCTCAATTTCTAAAGCAATTAGAACTTCTTTAAGTAAAGAACGAATAAATTCCATTTGAAATAAATATGAAGATTTATCAGCATCAATCTCTGAGACAGAATCCTCTGAACCAGAAGAGTCATCAGAATCAGAATGATGATGTTCATTTAAAAATTCATCTGTAGAAAGAGAAGTTTTAAAAGATTTTTTATGTTTACTAGAAGGAGGAATAACAGACATAGCCTTCTTGATAGATTCAGAAACAAAATCTCTTATGTTATCAGGAACATTCTGAACCTTAGATGTTGACGGAACTGCAACAGGCAATGGTACATTACTAAAGGAAATATTATCTGCATTAACAAGTTTGTCATGACAATTAATACAAACAACAGCTGGAGGAATAGCTACCAAAAGTTTACAGCAGATACACTTAGCTTTGGTAGTTCCAGCACTAGACAGCGATTTTCCTGAAGTATCTTCTGACTCAGATGCAACGTGAGACATCTTGCAATATGTAAGAGAAAAAACAACATATAAAGCAAAATTGATCAAATTCCTTAAATGACAGTTTCAGGAATGGGAAAAATGCCAATAAACAAGCTTCTAGCAACCAGAAGCAAAGAAAATTTGAGACTGAAATAATGTGGAGACAAAAGAGACGCCCATATTTTTTAGCGCCAAATTAGACGCCCACATTATTTGGCGCCTAAATGCTTTTTGGCGCCAAAAATGACGCCACATCCGGAACGCCGACATTTTTGGCGCAAAAGGACGTAAAAAATGACGCAACTTCCGGCGACACGTATGACGCCGGAAACAGAAAAGATTTTTTGCGCCAAAAAAGTCCGCGCCAAGAATGACGCAATAAAATGAAGCATTTTCAGCCCCCTCGAGCCTAACAGCCCACAGGAAAAAAAGTCAAATTTTTTAAGGTAAGAAAAAATGAATCAAATGCATTATCCCAAATATGAAACTGATTGTCTGAAAATAAGGAATGTTGAACATTCTGAGTCAAGGCAAATAAATGTTTGAATACATATATTTAGAACTTTATAAACAAAGTGCCCAACCATAGCTTAGAGTGTCACAGAAAATAAGACTTACTTACCCCAGGACACTCATCTACATGTTTGTAGAAAGCCAAACCAGTACTGAAACGAAAATCAGCAGAGGTAATGGTATATAAATAAGAGTATATCGTCGATCTGAAAAGGGAGGTAAGAGATGAATCTCTACGACCGATAACAGAGAACCTATGAAATAGACCCCGTAGAAGGAGATCACTGCATTCAAAATAGGCTGTTACGGTACCAACAGTGTACCAAGGTTAATATCAGATGAACAATGTCCTGCATAGGGAATCAGCAATTCACAAACCAGACAGTTTTCAGGTTTAAACAGAATGTCATTTATTAAAAGGCTATGCCTAGTATTTATGCAGGTCTGACCCAGATGGGGGTTGAAAGGCTGTTGTACATTACATGGAGGGAACAAGCCCTTTGACATGATACAATAGAATTATATTACTTAAACACTTCAACCACAAGACACTCTTGGCCCTTCTTATCACTTAGGCGTTTTCTCTCTGGAGGTGATCAAACAATAGAATGCTTAGCACTAATTAGATTATAGCTGGAGCCAGCAACTCTGTCTTTAGAAATTAGTTTCTTAGCTAAACACAATTAACTCCTTCAGTCCTGACAGAAGGGTCTGTCACATATCTCCCCCCTTGTGGAACACTCCGGCAGACCCGGCTTGACCCTTTGGCGGGTCAACCTGGGGATGACCGGACTAGGAGGTGGTAGGCATGTCAGTTTGCCAGGACAATCCATCTGTATTCCCGTTATGAGAGAGAATTCCTGTCCATACAAAGAAGGGTTCAACTTCCTCAGTGCCCAGACTAGGGCTAAACAGTCCTTCAAAATCCCATCAGCTTCTTTACGAGTTTTCTGTACCTGCTCTTTATAGGTATCCACAATCCCTTCATACTGACATAGGGTGCCCTTGAGTTGCTGCACCTCACTATGAGCCAGCATCAGCTTCTCCTCAAGTGTCGCTAAGTTTGTCTTTAATGTTTCATGTCCCACTCTCAAGCTGGTGTTTTCTGCAGTCTGTCGGTGCAGCTTGTCTAGCAGAGATTCACGTTCTAAACGTGCTTTTTCCTCTGCGCTCCTCTTCTCCTTCATCAGCGCATTGTAACGGGACTTCCACGTATCAATAGCGGATAGAGATTTACTGAGCTCAGCGTCCTGGGGCTTAGCAGCAGGGGGGTCAGTCTCTGCTGCACGGATCTGAGCACGGGTAGTCACAGGGTTAACATCAGCAGGACCCATGGGAGCATAGGCAGAAACAAGGGGAGCCAAGTCATTTCCAAGAAGAACATCAGCAGGTAAGTCCTTCTTGACCCCCACATTCACAGGTCTAGCGCCCACTCCCCAATCCAAATGTACCCTGGCAACAGGTAGGCTGAACACATCGCCCCCTGCTACCCTCACAGCCACAGTGTCTCCAGTGTACTGTTTCTCAGACACCAAGTTCTTTTGAAGCAAGGTCATGGTAGCACCAGTATCCCGTAGACCACTGACCTTCTTCCCATTCACTTTAACCAGTTGCCGGTTATTCCGGTGGGCAGCTTGCACAAGGTCTGCCTCATGTAGGATGCTCCAGCATTCTTGCGCCTCTACGTAGCGGGCCACAGGCTGAGAGTTACGTGGGATTCCGCCGGCGGGTCTTCTCCAGGACTGTGCTTGGTTCGCTTCATTTAGGGGACACTCTGGTCTTTTGTGCCCTAGTTGCTTACATCCAAAGCACCAAATAGGCTGTGAGTAGCCCCGTGAATTGAACCGGGCTCTCTGAGGGTAGTTCGTGGCCGGAGGCCGTGTGGTATAGCGGTGCGCCGGGGGTTGGTAACTGGCAGCTGCTGGGGTGACTGGGGGTCTGTACTCCACTCTAGCAGGGGGCTTAGTGGTAGCAGTGTCCAGTTTGCGGGCATCCATATACTCGTCTGCCAGGCGAGCAGCTTCATGCAGGGTGGAGGGTTTACGGTCCCGAACCCACTCTCTAACTCCTGCTGATAACTTGTCAAAGCAATGTTCCAACAGGAATAGCTGCAGCACCTCTTCCCCAGATACGGCTTGGCACCCCGCTATCCAGTGAGCTGCTGTGCGGTGCACCTTACATGCCCACTCAACGTAGGAATCACCAGCTAATTTAACAGTGTCTCTGAACCGCCTCCGGTATGCCTCCGGTGTAACCGCATACCTGGAGAGCAGAGCCTCTTTCACAGTATTATAATCCCCAACCTCCTCATCTGGAATGGCCCGAAAAGCCTCACTGGCCCGGCCGGATAATTTTCCGGATAATATCGTGACCCAGTCCTCTGCGGGTACCTTGTGTAGTGCACATTGCCTCTCAAAATCCGCAAGGAACCCATCAATCTCTCCTTCTGTTTCCAGGAAGTTTTTAAAAGCTGCAAAATTTACTTTTCTCTTTTCCACTTGGGCTGCTGCAGCGCTGCTTTGGCGAAGTAGGTTGGCCTCCACAGCTGCTATGACCCGGTCGATAATTTCCGCAGATGGGTTGGGGCCATAATATGCCAGTCTTATTTTAACCGCCCGATCAAAGCTTGCTTCTTCAGGGGTTCTGTCTGATATGCTGGGCCCATTGGTTCCTTCTGTCCCTGGTACTCTTTCCATCTTAGTCAGTATTGTAATAATCCCCCTCTTCCTGAGGTTACTGGCTTGTGTAGTTGCTCTTCTGGGCGATAAGGTTCATTCCGTCGCTTGCCACCAATTGTTACGGTACCAACAGTGTACCAAGGTTAATATCAGATGAACAATGTCCTGCATAGGGAATCAGCAATTCACAAACCAGCCAGTTTTCAGGTTTAAACAGAATGTCATTTATTAAAAGGCTATGCCTAGTATTTATGCAGGTCTGACCCCCCCCCCCCAGATGGGGGTTGAAAGGCTGTTGTACATTACATGGAGGGAACAAGCCCTTTGACATGATACAATAGAATTATATTACTTAAACACTTCAACCACAAGACACTCTTGGCCCTTCTTATCACTTAGGCGTTTTCTCTCTGGAGGTGATCAAACAATAGAATGCTTAGCACTAATTAGATTATAGCTGGAGCCAGCAACTCTGTCTTTAGAAATTAGTTTCTTAGCTAAACACAATTAACTCCTTCAGTCCTGACAGAAGGGTCTGTCACATAGGCAATACTCTCCTCACATCCCTCTGACATTCACTGCACGCTGAGAGGAAAACCGGGCTCCAACCTGCTGCGGAGCGCATATCAACGTAGAATCTAGCACAAACTTACTTCACCACCTCCATAGGAGGCAAAGTTTGTAAAACTGAATTGTGGGTGTGGTGAGGGGTGTATTTATAGGCATTTTGAGGTTTGGGAAACTTTGCCCCTCCTGGTAGGAATGTATATCCCATACGTCACTAGCTCATGGACTCTTGCTAATTACATGAAAGAAAAGATACCACAGTATCACGCTTTCATAATGGATCAAACTGCATTGGATCTAGCATTCTGTGTTGGGTTTCCTAATAACAAGACAAGCAAGATGTATCAGTTATTTGCATATTGTAGAACTTTATCTTGATTGTTTCAAGTCTATTAAATCTGTATTGTATGGTCAATAAAGCTTTAATAATCTTAATTACCTGACTTCAATATATTCAGGAGTCATGAACAGAGTTATCAGGGGCACAAATTATACCAAAAACTAAATAGAGCAAGAGGTTAACCATTAAGGACAAGCATTTACCTAACAGAGATATTCACTTTAAGAAATTAAGCATTTGAGATAAGCCTTAAAGTGCTGATATCAGAGGATCATACCTGTATGAGTTTCTCACATGCTCTCTTTACATCAGACTCTGTCTCCCAAGAATGTAGCGCTCTCATTATTAGATAAGTTCCCCTTTGTTTCACTATACCACGTCCCTCAGGGGTAGCACACAACTAGAGAAAAAGTGATACAAAAAGTGTGAGACAAATAAATATATAGATGTTACTGCTACACAATACCACGTCCCTCAGGGGTAGCACACAACTACAGAACAAGTGATACAAAAAGTGTGAGACAAATAAATATATAGATATTACTGCTACACAATACCACGTCCCTCAGGTGTAGCACACAACTAGAGAACAAGTGATACAAAAAGTGTGAGACAAATAAATATATAGATGTTACTGCTACACAATACCACGTCCCTCAGGTGTAGCACACAACTGCAGAAAAAGTGTTACAAAAAGTGTGAGACAAATAAATATATAGATGTTACTGTTTCACAATACCACGTCCCTCAGGGGTAGCACACAACTAGAGAAAAAGTGATACAAAAAGTGTGAGACAAATAAATATATAGATGTTACTGCTAAGCAATACCACGTCCCTCAGGGGTAGCACACAACTAGAGAACAAGTGATACAAAAAGTGTGAGACAAATAAATATATAGATGTTACTGCTACACAATACCACGTCCCTCAGGTGTAGCACACAACTAGAGAACAAGTGATACAAAAAGTGTGAGACAAATAAATATATAGATGTTACTGCTACACAATACCACGTCCCTCAGGGGTAGTACACAACTAGAGAACAAGTGATACAAAAAGTGTGAGACAAATAAATATATAGATATTACTGCTACACAATACCACGTCCCTCAGGGGTAGCACACAACTAGAGAACAAGTGATACAAAAAGTGTGAGACAAATAAATATATAGATATTACTGCTACACAATACCACGTCCCTCAGGTGTAGCACACAACTAGAGAACAAGTGATACAAAAAGTGTGAGACAAATAAATATATAGATGTTACTGCTAAGCAATACCACGTCCCTCAGGGGTAGCACACAACTAGAGAACAAGTGATACAAAAAGTGTGAGACAAATAAATATATAGATGTTACTGCTACACAATACCACGTCCCTCAGGGGTAGTACACAACTAGAGAACAAGTGATACAAAAAGTGTGAGACAAATGGATATATAGATGTTACTGCTACACAATACCACGTCCCTCAGGGGTAGCACACAACTAGAGAACAAGTGATACAAAAAGTGTGAGACAAATATATAGATATTACTGCTACACAATACCACGTCCCTCAGGGGTAGCACACAACTAGAGAACAAGTGATACAAAAAGTGTGAGACAAATAAATATATAGATGTTACTGCTAAGCAATACCACGTCCCTCAGGGGTAGCACACAACTAGAGAACAAGTGATACAAAAAGTGTGAGACAAATAAATATATAGATGTTACTGCTACACAATACCACGTCCCTCAGGGGTAGCACACAACTAGAGAACAAGTGATACAAAAAGTGTTAGACAAATAAATATATAGATGTTACTGCTACACAATACCACGTCCCTCAGGGGTAGCACACAACTGCAGAAAAAGTGATACAAAAAGTGTGAGACAAATAGATATATAGATGTTACTGCTACACAATACCACGTCCCTCAGGTGTAGCACACAACTAGAGAACAAGTGATACAAAAAGTGTGAGACAAATATAGAGATGTTACTGCTACACAATACCACGTCCCTCAGGGGTAGTACACAACTAGAGAACAAGTGATACAAAAAGTGTGAGACAAATAAATATATAGATATTACTGCTACACAATACCACGTCCCTCAGGGGTAGCACACAACTAGAGAACAAGTGATACAAAAAGTGTGAGACAAATAAATATATAGATATTACTGCTACACAATACCACGTCCCTCAGGTGTAGCACACAACTAGAGAACAAGTGATACAAAAAGTGTGAGACAAATAAATATATAGATGTTACTGCTAAGCAATACCACGTCCCTCAGGGGTAACACACAACTGCAGAAAAAGTGATACAAAAAGTGTGAGACAAATAAATATATAGATATTACTGCTACACAATACCACGTCCCTCAGGGGTAGCACACAACTACAGAACAAGTGATACAAAAAGTGTGAGACAAATAAATATATAGATGTTACTGCTACACAATACCACGTCCCTCAGGGGTAGCACACAACTAGAGAACAAGTGATACAAAAAGTGTGAGACAAATAAATATATAGATGTTACTGCTACACAATACCACGTCCCTCAGGTGTAGCACACAACTAGAGAACAAGTGATACAAAAAGTGTGAGACAAATAAATATATAGATGTTACTGCTACACAATACCACGTCCCTCAGGGGTAGCACACAACTAGAGAAAAAGTGTTACAAAAAGTGTGAGACAAATAAATAACAGAATTTATGTTTACCTGATAAATTACTTTCTCCAACGGTGTGTCCGGTCCACGGCGTCATCCTTACTTGTGGGAATATCTCTTCCCCAACAGGAAATGGCAAAGAGTCCCAGCAAAGCTGGCCATATAGTCCCTCCTAGGCTCCGCCCACCCCAGTCATTTGACCGACGGACAGGAGGAAAAATATAGGAGAAACCATATGGTACCGTGGTGACTGTAGTTAGAGAAAATAATTCATCAGACCCGATTAAAAAACCAGGGCGGGCCGTGGACCGGACACACCGTTGGAGAAAGTAATTTATCAGGTAAGCATAAATTCTGTTTTCTCCAACATTGGTGTGTCCGGTCCACGGCGTCATCCTTACTTGTGGGAACCAATACCAAAGCTTTAGGACACGGATGAAGGGAGGGAGCAAATCAGGTTACCTAAACGGAAGGCACCACGGCTTGCAAAACCTTTCTCCCAAAAATAGCCTCCGAAGAAGCAAAAGTATCAAATTTGTAAAATTTGGCAAAAGTGTGCAGTGAAGACCAAGTCGCTGCCTTACATATCTGGTCAACAGAAGCCTCGTTCTTGAAGGCCCATGTGGAAGCCACAGCCCTAGTGGAGTGAGCTGTGATTCTTTCAGGAGGCTGCCGTCCGGCAGTCTCATAAGCCAATCGGATGATGCTTTTAAGCCAAAAGGAAAGAGAGGTAGAAGTCGCTTTTTGGCCTCTCCTTTTACCAGAATAGACAACAAACAAAGAAGATGTTTGTCTGAAATCTTTTGTAGCCTCTAAATAGAATTTTAGAGCACGGACTACGTCCAAATTGTGTAACAAACGTTCCTTCTTTGAAACTGGATTCGGACATAAAGAAGGTACAACTATCTCCTGGTTAATATTCTTGTTAGAAACAACCTTTGGAAGAAAACCAGGATTAGTACGCAAAACCACCTTATCTGCATGGAACACCAGATAGGGCGGAGAACACTGCAGAGCAGATAACTCTGAAACTCTTCTAGCAGAAGAAATAGCAACCAAAAACAAAACTTTCCAAGATAGTAACTTAATATCTATGGAATGTAAAGGTTCAAACGGAACCCCTTGAAGAACTGAAAGAACTAGATTTAGACTCCAGGGAGGAGTCAAAGGTCTGTAAACAGGCTTGATCCTAACCAGAGCCTGAACAAATGCTTGAACATATGGCACAGCTGCCAGTCTTTTGTGTAGTAAGACAGATAAAGCAGAGATCTGTCCCTTTAGAGAACTTGCAGATAATCCTTTCTCCAAACCTTCTTGTAGAAAGGAGAGAATCTTAGGAATTTTTATCTTATTCCATGGGAATCCTTTGGATTCACACCAACAGATATATCTTTTCCATATTTTATGGTAAATCTTTCTAGTTACTGGTTTTCTGGCCTGAACCAGAGTATCTATCACAGAATCTGAAAACCCACGCTTTGATAGAATCAAGTGTTCAATCTCCAAGCCGTCAGCTGGAGGGAGACCAGATTTGGATGTTCAAATGGACCCTGAACAAGAAGGTCCTGTCTCAAAGGTAGCTTCCATGGTGGAACAGATGACATATTCACCAGGTCTGCATAACAAGTCCTGCGTGGCCACGCAGGAGCTATCAAGATCACCGAGGCCCTCTCCTGTTTGATCCTGGCTACCAGCCTGGGAATGAGAGGAAACGGTGGGAATACATAAGCTAGGTTGAAGGTCCAAGGTGCTACTAGTGCATCTACTAGAGTCGCCTTGGGATCCCTAGATCTGGACCCGTAGCAAGGAACCTTGAAGTTCTGACGAGACGCCATCAGATCCATGTCTGGAATGCCCCATAATTGAGTTAGCTGGGCAAAGCTCTCCGGGTGGAGTTCCCACTCCCCCGGATGGAATGTCTGACTCCTCAGATAATCCGCTTCCCAGTTTTCCACACCTGGGATGTGGATTGCAGATAGGTGGCAGGAGTGATCCTCCGCCCATTTAATTATTTTGGTCACTTCTTTCATCGCCAGGGAACTCCTTGTTCCCCCCTGATGATTGATATACGCAACGGTCGTCATGTTGTCTGATTGGAATCTTATGAATCTGGCCTTTGCAAGCTGAGGCCAAGCCCTGAGAGCATTGAAGATCGCTCTTAGTTCCAGAATGTTTATCGGGAGAAGAGACTCTTCCCGAGACCATAGTCCCTGAGCTTTCAGGGATTCCCAGACCGCGCCCCAGCCCACTAGACTGGCGTCGGTCGTGACAATGACCCACTCTGGTCTGCGGAAGCTCATTCCCTGGGATAGATGGTCCAGGGTCAGCCACCAACGGAGTGAATCTCTGGTCTTCTGATCTACTTGAATCATTGGAGACAAGTCTGTATAGTCCCCATTCCACTGTTTGAGCATGCACAGTTGTAATGGTCTTAGATGAATTCGTGCAAAAGGAACTATGTCCATTGCTGCAACCATCAATCCTACTACTTCCATGCACTGCGCTATGGAAGGACGTGGAACAGAATGAAGAACTTGACAATATTAGAAGTTTTGACTTTCTGACCTCTGTCAGAAAAATCCTCATTTCTAAGGAATCTATTATTGTTCCCAAGAAGGGAACTCTTGTTGACGGAGACAGAGAACTCTTTTCTATGTTCACCTTCCATCCGTGTGATCTGAGAAAGGCTAGAACAATGTCTGTATGAGCCTTTGCTTTTGACAGGGACGACGCTTGTATTAGAATGTCGTCCCGGTAAGGTACTACTGCAATGCCCTTCGGTCTTAGAACCGCTAGAAGGGACCCTAGTACCTTTGTGAAAATCCTTGGAGCAGTGGCTAACCCGAATGGGAGGGCCACAAACTGGTAATGTTTGTCCAGAAAGGCGAACCTTAGGAACTGATGATTTTCTTTGTGGATAGGAATATGTAGGTACGCATCCTTTAGATCCACGGTAGTCATAAATTGACCTTCCTGGATAGTGGGTAGAATCGTTCGAATGGTTTCCATCTTGAACGATGGTACCCTGAGAAATTTGTTTAGGATCTTCAAATCCAAAATTGGTCTGAAAGTTCCCTCTTTTTTGGGAACTACGAACAGATTTGAATAAAATCCCATTCCTTGTTCCTTTATTGGAACTGGGTGTATCACTCCCATCTTTAACAGGTCTTCTACACAATGTAAGAACGCCTGTCTCTTTATTTGGTTTAAGGATAAGTGAGACATGTGGAACCTTCCCCTTGGGGTAGTTCCCTGAATTCCAGAAGATAACCGTGAGAAACTATTTCTAGTGCCCAGGGATCCTGAACATCTCTTGCCCAAGCCTGAGCAAAGAGAGAGAGTCTGCCCCCTACTAGATCCGGTCCCGGATCGGGGGCTACTCCTTCATGCTGTTTTGTTAGCAGCAGCAGGCTTCTTGGCCTGCTTACCCTTGTTCCAGCCTTGCATCGGTTTCCAGGCTGGTTTGGGTTGTGAGGCATTACCCTCTTGCTTAGAGGATGCAGAATTAGAGGCCGGTCCGTTCCTGAAATTGCGAAAGGAACGAAAATTAGACTTATTCTTGGCCTTGAAAGGCCTATCTTGTGGAAGGACGTGGCCCTTTCCCCCAGTGATGTCTGAGATAATCTCTTTCAATTCTGGTCCAAATAGAGTTTTACCTTTGAAAGGGATGTTAAGCAATTTTGTCTTGGATGACACATCCGCTGACCAAGACTTTAGCCAAAGCGCTCTGCGCGCCACGATTGCAAACCCTGAATTTTTCGCCGCTAATCTAGCTAATTGCAAAGCGGCATCTAAAATAAAAGAGTTAGCCAACTTAAGTGCGTGAACTCTGTCCATAACCTCCTCATATGGAGTCTCTCTACTGAGCGACTTTTCTAGTTCCTCGAACCAGAACCACGCTGCTGTAGTGACAGGAACAATGCACGAAATGGGTTGTAGAAGGTAACCTTGCTGTACAAAAATCTTTTTAAGCAAACCCTCCAATTTTTTATCCATAGGATCTTTGAAAGCACAACTATCCTCGATAGGAATAGTAGTGCGCTTGTTTAGAGTAGAAACTGCCCCCTCGACCTTAGGGACTGTCTGCCATAAGTCCTTTCTGGGGTCGACCATAGGAAATAATTTCTTAAATATAGGGGGGGGAACAAAAGGTATGCTGGGCTTTTCCCACTCCTTATTCACTATCTCCGCCACCCGCTTGGGTATAGGAAAAGCGTCGGGGTGCACCGGAACCTCTAGGAACTTGTCCATCTTGCATAATTTCTCTGGAATGACCAAGTTGTCACAATCATCCAGAGTAGATAACACCTCCTTAAGCAGTGCGCGGAGATGTTCTAATTTAAATTTAAATGTCACAACATCAGGTTCAGCTTGTTGAGAAATTTTTCCTGAATCTGAAATTTCCCCATCTGACAAAACCTCCCTCATGGCCACTTCAGATTGGTGTGAGGGTATGACAGAACAATTATCATCAGCGCCCTCCTGCTCTTCAGTGTTTAAAACAGAGCAATCTCTGATATGTAGGCATTTTGGATAAAATATTTGCTATGGAGTTATCCATTACAGCCGTCAATTGTTGCATGGTAATAAGCATTGGCGCGCTAGATGTACTAGGGGCCTCCTGCGTGGGCAAAACTGGTGTAGACACAGTAGGAGATGATGTAGTATCATGTTTACTCCCCTCATCTGAGGAATCATCTTGGGCAATTTCATTATCTGTGGCAGTACTGTCCTTACTTTGTTTGGACGCTATGGCACAATTATCACACAAATTTAAATGGGGAGACACATTGGCTTTCATACATATAGAACATAGCTTATCCGAAGGCACAGACATGTTAAACAGGCTTAAACTTGTCAATAAAGCACAAAAAACGTTTTAAAACAAAACCGTTACTGTCTCTTTAAATTTTAAACAGAACACACTTTATTACTGAATATGTGAAAAAGTATGAAGGAATTGTTCAAAAATTAAAGCATGTCTTAAAGCATTAAGAGTATTGCACACCAATTTTCAGAGCTTTAACCCTTAAAATAACGGAACCGGAGCCGTTTACAAATTTAACCCCTATACAGTCCCAGCTATAGCCTTTGCTGTGACCTAACCAAGCCCAGAGGGGAATACGATACCAAGTGACGCCTTCCAGAAACTTTTCCAGCTACTTTCAGATCCTCACACATGCATCTGCGCAGTAATTGCGCGAAAATGAGGCTCAGCCTACAACTGGGAAGGCCCTCCCTGACTGGAAAAGGTGTCTAACATAGTGCCTGCCGTTAAAAAACGTTCCCCAAGTTTATAAATGTGAATTATCAGCATAAACATGTATAAAATGCCCAAATAAAGCAATCGATTTAGCCCATAAAAGTGTCTACCAGTTTTATAGCCCATATTAAGCCCTTTATTCTGTTTGCTTGACTAAGAAAATGGCTTACCGGTCCACATGAGGGGAAATGACAGCCTTCCAGCATTACACAGTCTTGTTAGAAATATGGCTAGTCATACCTTAAGCAGAAAAGTCTGCTAACTGTTTCCCCCAACTGAAGTTACTTCATCTCAACAGTCCTATGTGGAAACAGCAATCGATTTTAATTACTGTCTGCTAAAATCATCTTCCTCTCACAAACAGAAATCTTCATCCTTTTCTGTTTCAGAGTAAATAGTACATACCAGCACTATTTTAAAATAACAAACACTTGATAGAAGAATAAAAAACTACATTTAAACACCAAAAAACTCTTAACCATCTCCGTGGAGATGTTGCCTGTGCAACGGCAAAGAGAATGACTGGGGTGGGCGGAGCCTAGGAGGGACTATATGTTACTGCTACACAATACCACGTCCCTCAGGGGTAGCACACAACTAGAGAAAAAGTGATACAAAAAGTGTTAGACAAATAAATATATAGATGTTACTGCTACACAATACCACGTCCCTCAGGGGTAGCACACAACTAGAGAAAAAGTGTTACAAAAAGTGTGAGACAAATAAATAAATAGATATTAATGCTACACAATACCACGTCCCTCAGGTGTAGCACACAACTAGAGAGCAAGTGATACAAAAACAGAATTTATGTTTACCTGATAAATTACTTTCTCCAACGGTGTGTCCGGTCCACGGCGTCATCCTTACTTGTGGGATATTCTCTTCCCCAACAGGAAATGGCAAAGAGCCCAGCAAAGCTGGTCACATGATCCCTCCTAGGCTCCGCCTTCCCCAGTCATTCGACCGACGTAAAGGAGGAATATTTGCATAGGAGAAACCATATGATACCGTGGTGACTGTAGTTAAAGAAAATAAATTATCAGACCTGATTAAAAAACCAGGGCGGGCCGTGGACCGGACACACCGTTGGAGAAAGTAATTTATCAGGTAAACATAAATTCTGTTTTCTCCAACATAGGTGTGTCCGGTCCACGGCGTCATCCTTACTTGTGGGAACCAATACCAAAGCTTTAGGACACGGATGAAGGGAGGGAGCAAATCAGGTCACCTAAATGGAAGGCACCACGGCTTGCAAAACCTTTCTCCCAAAAATAGCCTCAGAAGAAGCAAAAGTATCAAACTTGTAAAATTTGGTAAAAGTGTGCAGTGAAGACCAAGTCGCTGCCTTACATATCTGATCAACAGAAGCCTCGTTCTTGAAGGCCCATGTGGAAGCCACAGCCCTAGTGGAATGAGCTGTGATTCTTTCAGGAGGCTGCCGTCCGGCAGTCTCATAAGCCAATCTGATGATGCTTTTAATCCAAAAAGAGAGAGAGGTAGAAGTTGCTTTTTGACCTCTCCTTTTACCAGAATAAACAACAAACAAGGAAGATGTTTGTCTAAAATCCTTTGTAGCATCCAAATAGAATTTTAGAGCGCGAACAACATCCAAATTGTGCAACAAACGTTCCTTCTTTGAAACTGGATTCGGACACAAAGAAGGCGCGACTATCTCCTGGTTAATGTTTTTGTTAGAAACAACTTTCGGAAGAAAACCAGGTTTAGTACGTAAAACCACCTTATCTGCATGGAACACCAGATAAGGAGGAGAACACTGCAGAGCAGATAATTCTGAAACTCTTCTAGCAGAAGAAATTGCAACCAAAAACAAAACTTTCCAAGATAATAACTTAATATCAACGGAATGTAAGGGTTCAAACGGAACCCCCTGAAGAACTGAAAGAACTAAATTGAGACTCCAAGGAGGAGTCAAAGGTTTGTAAACAGGCTTGATTCTAACCAGAGCCTGAACAAAGGCTTGAACATCTGGCACAGCTGCCAGCTTTTTGTGAAGTAACACAGACAAGGCAGAAATCTGTCCCTTCAAGGAACTTGCAGATAATCCTTTCTCCAATCCTTCTTGAAGAAAGGATAGAATCTTAGGAATTTTAACCTTGTCCCAAGGGAATCCTTTAGATTCACACCAACAGATATATGTTTTCCATATTTTGTGGTAAATTTTTCTAGTTACAGGCTTTCTGGCCTGAACAAGAGTATCAATAACAGAATCTGAGAACCCTCGCTTTGATAAGATCAAGCGTTCAATCTCCAAGCAGTCAGTTGGAGTGAGACCAGATTCGGATGTTCGAACGGACCTTGAACAAGAAGGTCTCGTCTCAAAGGTAGCTTCCATGGTGGAGCCGATGACATATTCACCAGGTCTGCATACCAAGTCCTGCGTGGCCACGCAGGAGCTATCAAGATCACCGATGCCCTCTCCTGATTGATCCTGGCTACCAGCCTGGGGATGAGAGGAAACGGCGGGAATACATAAGCTAGTTTGAAGGTCCAAGGTGCTACTAGTGCATCTACTAGAGTCGCCTTGGGATCCCTGGATCTGGACCCGTAGCAAGGAACCTTGAAGTTCTGACGAGAGGCCATCAGATCCATGTCTGGAATGCCCCACAGTTGAGTAATTTGGGCAAAGATTTCCGGATGGAGTTCCCACTCCCCCGGATGTAAGGTCTGACGACTCAGAAAATCCGCTTCCCAATTTTCCACTCCTGGGATGTGGATTGCAGACAAGTGGCAGGAGTGAGTCTCCGCCCATTGAATGATTTTGGTCACTTCTTCCATCGCCAGGGAACTCCTTGTTCCCCCCTGATGGTTGATGTACGCAACAGTCGTCATGTTGTCTGATTGAAACCGTATGAACTTGGCCTTTGCTAGCTGAGGCCAAGCCTTGAGAGCATTGAGTATCGCTCTCAGTTCCAGAATGTTTATCGGTAGAAGAGATTCTTCCCGAGACCAAAGACCCTGAGCTTTCAGGGGTCCCCAGACCGCGCCCCAGCCCATCAGACTGGCGTCGGTCGTGACAATGACCCACTCTGGTCTGCGGAAGCTCATCCCCTGTGACAGGTTGTCCAGGGACAGCCACCAACGGAGTGAATCTCTGGTCCTCTGATTTACTTGTATCGTCGGAGACAAGTCTGTATAGTCCCCATTCCACTGACTGAGCATGCACAGTTGTAATGGTCTTAGATGAATGCGCGCAAAAGGAACTATGTCCATTGCCGCTACCATCAAACCTATTACTTCCATGCACTGCGCTATGGAAGGAAGAGGAACGGAATGAAGTATTTGACAAGAGTTTAGAAGTTTTGTTTTTCTGGCCTCTGTCAGAAAAATCCTCATTTCTAAGGAGTCTATTATTGTTCCCAAGAAGGGAACCCTTGTTGACGGAGATAGAGAACTCTTTTCTACGTTCACTTTCCATCCGTGAGATCTGAGAAAGGCCAGGACAATGTCCGTGTGAGCCTTTGCTTGAGGAAGGGACGACGCTTGAATCAGAATGTCGTCCAAGTAAGGTACTACTGCAATGCCCCTTGGTCTTAGCACCGCTAGAAGGGACCCTAGTACCTTTGTGAAAATCCTTGGAGCAGTGGCTAATCCGAACGGAAGTGCCACGAACTGGTAATGCTTGTCCAGGAATGCGAACCTTAGGAACCGATGATGTTCCTTGTGGATAGGAATATGTAGATACGCATCCTTTAAATCCACCGTGGTCATGAATTGACCTTCCTGGATGGAAGGAAGAATTGTTCGAATGGTTTCCATTTTGAACGATGGAACCTTGAGAAACTTGTTTAGGATCTTGAGATCTAAGATTGGTCTGAACGTTCCCTCTTTTTTGGGAACTACGAACAGATTGGAGTAGAACCCCATCCCTTGTTCTCCTAATGGAACAGGATGAATCACTCCCATTTTTAACAGGTCTTCTACACAATGTAAGAATGCCTGTTTTTTTATGTGGTCTGAAGACAATTGAGACCTGTGGAACCTCCCCCTTGGGGGAAGCCCCTTGAATTCCAGAAGATAACCTTGGGAGACTATTTCTAGCGCCCAAGGATCCAGAACATCTCTTGCCCAAGCCTGAGCGAAGAGAGAGAGTCTGCCCCCCACCAGATCCGGTCCCGGATCGGGGGCCAACATTTCATGCTGTCTTGGTAGCAGTGGCAGGTTTCTTGGCCTGCTTTCCCTTGTTCCAGCCTTGCATTGGTCTCCAGGCTGGCTTGGCTTGAGAAGTATTACCCTCTTGCTTAGAGGACGTAGCACTTGGGGCTGGTCCGTTTCTACGAAAGGGACGAAAATTAGGTTTATTTTTGGCCTTGAAAGACCTATCCTGAGGAAGGGCGTGGCCCTTACCCCCAGTGATATCAGAGATAATCTCTTTCAAGTCAGGGCCAAACAGCGTTTTCCCCTTGAAAGGAATGTTAAGCAATTTGTTCTTGGAAGACGCATCCGCTGACCAAGATTTCAACCAAAGCGCTCTGCGCGCCACAATAGCAAACCCAGAATTTTTCGCCGCTAACCTAGCCAATTGCAAAGTGGCGTCTAGGGTGAAAGAATTAGCCAATTTGAGAGCACGGATTCTGTCCATAATCTCCTCATAAGAAGGAGAATTACTAGTGATCGCCTTTTCTAGCTCATCGAACCAGAAACACGCGGCTGTAGTGACAGGGACAATGCATGAAATTGGTTGTAGAAGGTAACCTTGCTGAACAAACATCTTTTTAAGCAAACCTTCTAATTTTTTATCCATAGGATCTTTGAAAGCACAACTATCTTCTATGGGTATAGTGGTGCGTTTGTTTAGAGTAGAAACCGCCCCCTCGACCTTGGGGACTGTCTGCCATAAGTCCTTTCTGGGGTCGACCATAGGAAACAATTTTTTAAATATGGGGGGAGGGACGAAAGGTATACCGGGCCTTTCCCATTCTTTATTTACAATGTCCGCCACCCGTTTGGGCATAGGAAAAGCTTCGGGGGGCCCCGGGACCTCTAGGAACTTGTCCATTTTACATAGTTTCTCTGGGATGATCAAATTCTCACAATCATCCAGAGTGGATAACACCTCCTTAAGCAGAGCGCGGAGATGTTCCAACTTAAATTTAAATGTAATCACATCAGGTTCAGCTTGTTGAGAAATTTTCCCTGAATCTGAAATTTCTCCCTCAGACAAAACCTCCCTGGCCCCCTCAGACTGGTGTAGGGGCCCTTCAGAAACAATATCATCAGCGTCCTCATGCTCTTCAGTATTTTCTAAAACAGAGCAGTCGCGCTTTCGCTGATAAGTGGGCATTTTGGCTAAAATGTTTTTGATAGAATTATCCATTACAGCCGTTAATTGTTGCATAGTAAGCAGTATTGGCGCGCTAGATGTACTAGGGGCCTCCTGAGTGGGCAAGACTTGTGTAGACGAAGGAGGGGATGATGCAGTACCATGCTTACTCCCCTCACTTGAGGAATCATCTTGGGCATCATTTTCTCTAAATTTTGTGTCACATAAATCACATCTATTTAAATGAGAAGGAACCTTGGGTTCCCCACATTCAGAACACAGTCTATCTGGCAGTTCAGACATGTTAAACAGGCATAAACTTGATAACAAAGTACAAAAAACGTTTTAAAATAAAACCGTTACTGTCACTTTAAATTTTAAACTGAACACACTTTATTACTGCAATTGCGAAAAAGTATGAAGAAATTGTTCAAAATTCACCACAGTGTCTTAAAGCCTTAAAAGTATTGCACACCAAATTTGGAAGCTTTAACCCTTAAAATAACGGAACCGGAGCCGTTTTTACATTTAACCCCTTTACAATCCCTGGTATCTGCTTTGCTTTGCTGAGACCCAACCAAGCCCAAAGGGGAATACGATACCAAATGACGTCTTCAGAAAGTCTTTTCTATGTATCAGAGCTCCTCACACATGCGACTGCATGTCATGCTTCTCAAAAACAAGTGCGCAATACAGGCGCGAAAATGAGACTCTGCCTATGATTAGGGAAAGCCCCTAGAGAATAAGGTGTCCAATACAGTGCCTGCCGATATATTTTACAAAATTCCCAAGATTAAAATAATTCCTCAAGGCTATGGAGTATAAAATATGTTTATATATGAATCGATTTAGCCCAGAAAATGTCTACAGTCTTAAAAAGCCCTTGTGAAGCCCTTATTTACTGTCTGTAATAAAAATGGCTTACCGGATCCCATAGGGAAAATTACAGCTTCCAGCATTACATCGTCTTGTTAGAATGTGTCATACCTCAAGCAGCAAAAGTCTGCTCACTGTTCCCCCAACTGAAGTTAATTCCTCTCAACAGTCCTGTGTGGAACAGCCATCGATTTTAGTTACGGTTGCTAAAATCATTTTCCTCTTACAAACAGAAATCTTCATCTCTTTTCTGTTTCAGAGTAAATAGTACATACCAGCACTATTTTAAAATAACAAACTCTTGATTGAATAATAAAAACTACAGTTAAACACTAAAAAACTCTAAGCCATCTCCGTGGAGATGTTGCCTGTACAACGGCAAAGAGAATGACTGGGGAAGGCGGAGCCTAGGAGGGATCATGTGACCAGCTTTGCTGGGCTCTTTGCCATTTCCTGTTGGGGAAGAGAATATCCCACAAGTAAGGATGACGCCGTGGACCGGACACACCTATGTTGGAGAAAAGTGTGAGACAAATAAATATATAGATGTTACTGCTACACAATACCACATCCCTCAGGGGTAGCACACAACTAGAGAACAAGTGATACAAAAAGTGTGAGACAAATAAATATATAGATGTTACTGCTACACAATACCACGTCCCTCAGGGGTAGCACACAACTAGAGAAAAAGTGATACAAAAAGTGTGAGACAAATAAATATATAGATATTACTGCTACACAATACCACGTCCCTCAGGGGTAGCACACAACTAGAGAACAAGTGATACAAAAAGTGTTAGACAAATAAATATATAGATGTTACTGCTACACAATACCACGTCCCTCAGGGGTAGTACACAACTAGAGAACAAGTGATACAAAAAGTGTGAGACAAATATATAGATGTTACTGCTACACAATACCACGTCCCTCAGGGGTAGCACACAACTAGAGAACAAGTGATACAAAAAGTGTTAGACAAATAAATATATAGATATTACTGCTACACAATACCACGTCCCTCAGGGGTAGCACACAACTAGAGAACAAGTGATAGAAAAAGTGTTAGACAAATAAATATATAGATATTACTGCTACACAATACCACATCCCTCAGGGGTAGCACACAACTACAGAACAAGTGATACAAAAAGTGTGAGACAAATAAATAACAGAATTTATGTTTACCTGATAAATTTCTTTCTCCTACGGTGTATCCGGTCCACGGCTTCATCCTTACTTGTGGGATATTCTCATTCCCTACAGGAAATGGCAAAGAGAGCACACAGCAAAGCTGTCCATATAGCCCCCCCTCTAGCTCCGCCCCCCAGTCATTCGACCGACTGTTAGGAGAAAAAGGAGAACCATAGGGTGCAGTGGTGACTGTAGTGTTCAAAAAAAAAAAAAAATATATATAAACCTGACTAAATGCCAGGGCGGGCCGTGGACCGGATACACCGTAGGAGAAAGAAATTTATCAGGTAAACATAAATTCTGTTTTCTCCTACATTGGTGTATCCGGTCCACGGCTTCATCCTTACATGTGGGAACCAATACCAAAGCTTTAGGACACGGATGAAGGGAGGGAACAAGTCAGGTAACCTAAATGGAAGGCACCACTGCTTGTAAAACCTTTCTCCCAAAAATAGCCTCCGAAGAAGCATAAGTATCGAATTTGTAAAATTTGGCAAATGTATGCAGAGAAGACCACGTCGCTGCCTTACAGATCTGTTCAACAGAAGCCTCATTCTTGAAAGCCCATGTGGAAGCCACAGCTCTAGTAGAGTGAGCTGTAATTCGTTCAGGAGGCTGCCGTCCGGCAGTCTCATAAGCCAATCGGATGATGCTTTTTAGCCAGAAGGAAAGAGAGGTAGCAGTAGCTTTCTGACCTCTCCTTTTACCAGAATAGACGACAAACAAGGATGATGTCTGTCTGAAATCCTTTGTTGCTTCTAGATAGAATTTTAATGCACGAACCACATCTAGATTGTGTAACAAACGTTCCTTTTTAGAAACTGGATTAGGACACAGAGAAGGAACAACTATTTCCTGGTTAATATTTCTATTAGAAACCACCTTTGGAAGAAAACCAGGTTTGGTACGTAAAACTACCTTATCTGTATGAAACACCAGATAGGGTGAATTACACTGCAAAGCAGACAATTCAGAAACTCTTCTAGCAGAAGAAATAGCAACCAAAAACAAAACTTTCCAAGATAATAACTTAATATCTATGGAATGTAAAGGTTCAAACGGAACCCCTTGAAGAACTGAAAGAACTAAATTTAGACTCCAAGGAGGAGTCACAGGTCTGTAGACAGGCTTGATTCTGACTAACGCCTGTACGAACGCCTGAACATCTGGCACGGCTGCCAGACGTTTGTGCAACAAGACAGACAGAGCAGATATCTGTTCTTTTAGAGAACTAGCTGACAGACCTTTTTCCAATCCCTCTTGGAGAAAGGAAAGTATCCTTGGAATCCTAATTTTACTCCATGAGTAACCCTTGGATTCGCACCAACAGAGATATTTCTGCCATATCTTATGTTAAATTCTCCTGGTTACAGGCTTTCTAGCCTGAACCAGAGTATCTATAACTGATTCCGAAAACCCACGCTTAGATAGAATCAAGCGTTCAATCTCCAAGCAATCAGTTGCAGAGAAACTAGGTTTGGATGTTCGAATGGACCTTGCACTAGAAGGTCCTGTCTCAAAGGTAGCTTCCATGGTGGAGCCGATGACATTATCACCAGTTCTGCATACCAAGTCCTGCGTGGCCACGCAGGAGCTATTAGAATTACTGAAGCCTTCTCCTGTTTGATCCTGGCTACTAGCCTGGGGAGGAGAGGAAACGGTGGAAAGACATAAGCTAGATTGAACGACCAAGGCGCCACTAAGGCATCTACCAATGTCGCCTTGGGATCCCTGGACCTGGAACCGTAGCGTGGAACCTTGGAGTTCTGCCGAGACACCATCAGATCCAGATCTGGAATGCCCCATAGCCGAGTTAACTGGGCAAAAACCTCCGGATGAAGTTCCCACTCCCCCGGATGGAAAGTCTGACGACTCAGATAATCCGCTTCCCAGTTGTCTACACCTGGGATGTGAATTGCTGATAGGTGGCAAGAGTGATCCTCTGCCCAATTGATGATCCTGGATACCTCCCTCATCGCCAGGGAACTCCTTGTTCCCCCTTGATGATTGATGTACGCTACAGTCGTCATGTTATCCGACTGAAATCTTATGAATTTGGCCTCCGCTAGTTGAGGCCATGCCAGGAGTGCATTGAATATCGCTCTCAGTTCTAAAATGTTTATCGGGAGAAGAGATTCTTCCCGAGACCATAGACCCTGAGCTTTCAGGGAGTCCCAGACCGCGCCCCAGCCTAAGAGACTGGCGTCGGTCGTGACAATGACCCATTCTGGTCTGCGGAAACTCATTCCCTGAGACAGGTGATCCTGAGACAACCACCAGAGGAGCGATTCTCTGGTTTTCTGGTCCATTTGTATCTGGGGAGACAAATCTGCATAATCCCCATTCCACTGTTTGAGCATGCACAGTTGCAGTGGTCTTAAATGAATTCGGGCAAATGGAACCACGTCCATTGTCGCAACCATTAGTCCTATTACCTCAATGCACTGAGCTATGGAGGGCTGAGGGATGGTTTGAAGAACTCGACAAGTGTTTAAAAGTTTTAATTTCCTGACCTCTGTCAGAAAGATCTTCATTTCTACCGAGTCTATTATCGATCCCAGGAAGGGGACCCTTGTGTATGGAGACAGGGAACTCTTTTCTACGTTCACCTTCCAACCGTGAGACCTTAGAAAGGCTAGAACAATATCCGTATGAGCCTTCGCTTTGTGGAAGGACGACGCCTGAATTAAGATGTCGTCTAGGTAAGGTGCTACCGCAATGCCCCTTGGCCTTAGCACCGCTAGAAGGGACCCTAACACCTTTGTGAAAATTCTTGGGGCAGTGGCCAATCCGAAGGGAAGAGCCACAAAATGATAATGCTTGTCCAGGAATGCGAACCTTAGGAACTGATGGTGAACTTTGTGGATTGGAATATGCAGGTATGCATCCTTTAGGTCCACGGTAGTCATTTATTGACCCTCCTGGATCATAGGTAGAATTGTTCGAATTGTTTCCATTTTGAATGATGGAACTCTGAGGAATTTGTTTACAATTTTTAAGTCCAGAATTGGCCTGAACGTTCCCTCCTTTTTGGGAACTACAAACAGGTTTGAGTAAAAACCCAGTCCCTGTTCTGCTTTTGGAATTGGTTGTATCACTCCCATTTTTAAAAGGTCTTCTACACAATGTAAGAATGCCCGTCTCTTTGTCTGGTCTAAAGACAAGCGAGACATGTGAAACCTTCCCTTTGGGGGAAGGTCCTTGAATTCTAGGAGATAACCCTGAGAGACAATCTCTATCGCCCAGGTGTCTGGGACATCTCTTGCCCAAGCCTGAGCAAAGAGAGAGAGTCTGCCCCCTACTTGACCCGGTCCCGGATCGGGGGCTATCCTTTCATGCTGATTTGGTAGCAGGAGCAGGCTTTTTGGCCTGTTTCCCCTTGTTCCAGCCTTGCAATGGTTTCCATGCTGGTTTGGGCTGGGATGCGTTACCCTCTTGTCTAGAGGCTGTAGAGCTAGGAGCCGGTCCGTTCCTGAAATTACGAAAGGAACGAAAATTAGACTTATTTTTTGCTTTGAAAGGTCTATCCTGTGGAAGGGCATGGCCCTTTCCCCCAGTGCTGTCTGAAATAATCTCTTTCAATTCTGGTCCGAATAGGGTCTTACCCTTGAAAGGAATATTAAGTAATTTTGTTTTGGACGACACATCCGCCGACCAAGATTTTAGCCAAAGCGCTCTGCGCGCCACTATTGCAAAACCTGAATTATTCGCCGCTAGTTTAGCCAATTGAAAAGCGGCATCTAAAATAAAGGAATTAGCCAACTTCAGTGCGTGAATTCTGTCCATGACTTCATCATATGGAGTCTCTTTCTGGAGCGAATTTTCTAGTTCATCGAACCAAAAAGACGCCGCCGTGGTGAAAGGAATAATGCACGAAATTGGTTGAAGAAGGAAACCTTGCTGAACAAAGATTTTCTTAAGCAACCCTTCTAATTTTTTATCCATAGGATCTATGAAAGCGCAACTGTCCTCTATTGGTATAGTTGTGCGCTTAGCTAACATTGAAACTGCCCCCTCTACCTTAGGGACCGTCTGCCATGCGTCCCTTCTGGGGACAACAATGGGGAACATTTTCTTAAATATAGGAGGGGGAACAAAAGGTACCCCTGGCTTCTCCCACTCCTTAGTCACTATATTTGCCACCCTCTTGGGTATCGGAAACGCATCAGAGTGCACTGGGACCTCTAAAAATTTGTCCATTTTGCACAATTTCTCTGGAATCACCAAAGGATCACAATCATCAAGTGTCGCTAGCACCTCCTTAAGTAGAGCGCGGAGGTGTTCTAGCTTAAATTTAAATGCAATGGTGTCAGGCTCTGCCTGCTGAGAAATTTTTCCTGTGTCAGAAATTTCCCCCTCAGACAGGCCCTCCCTCACCGCCAACTCAGATTGATGTGAGGGCACAACAGATAAATTATCCTCTGCGTCTACTTGCTCATCCTCTGTATTTAAAACTGAGCAATCACACTTTCTAGGAAAAGCTGGCAGTTTGGATAAAAGGGCTGCTAGAGAATTATCCATTACTGCTGCTAATTGCTGCATAGTAACAGCCATTGGCGCGCTAGATGTACTAGGTATCGCTTGCGCGGGCAAAGCTGGTGTTGACACAGAAGGAGAGGATAATGAACTATCCCCACTACCTTCATTTAAAGAATCATCTTGGGCAACATCTTTAAATGTGACAGTACTGTCCTTTATCTGTTTGGACGCTATGGCACACTTCACACATACATTTAATGGGGGAACCACCTTGGCCTTTATACACACAGAACATAGGCTATCTGAAGGCACAGACATGTTAGACAGACTTAGGTAAAACTTTAATGCAATAAAAGTTATTTTATACAAAACCGTTACTGTCTCTTTAAATAATAAAAGTACACACTTTATTACTGAAACGTCAGAAAAACATCAAAGAAATATCCGATTTTTATGAATTTTTCACCACAGTGTCTTAATGCTTTGAAAGTATTGCACACCAATTTTCAGACAAATTAACCCTTTAATGCCCAAACCGGAGCTAACAGTAGCAATTAACCGGTTAAAAACACTACAGTCCCATGCCACAGTCTTTACTGCGGCGTTTACCTTCCTTAGGTGTTATTCAAATAAGTAATAAGTCTCTCTGAAGTTCTTTTCCAAGCCTCTGGACACTCCGCGTGAAGCTGCATGAACTGCCTAGTGAAAAGCAACTGCGCAACTAAGGCGCGAAAAACAGAATTTATGTTTACCTGATAAATTACTTTCTCCAACGGTGTGTCCAGTCCACGGCGTCATCCTTACTTGTGGGATATTCTCTTCCCCAACAGGAAATGGCAAAGAGCCCAGCAAAGCTGGTCACATGATCCCTCCTAGGCTCCGCCTACCCCAGTCATTCGACCGACGTACAGGAGGAAATATGCATAGGAGAAACCATATGATACCGTGGTGACTGTGGTTAGAAAAAATAATTCAACAGACCTGATTAAAAAAAAAACCAGGGCGGGCCGTGGACCGGACACACCGTTGGAGAAAGTAATTTATCAGGTAAACATAAATTCTGTTTTCTCCAACATAGGTGTGTCCGGTCCACGGCGTCATCCTTACTTGTGGGAACCAATACCAAAGCTTTAGGACACGGATGAAGGGAGGGAGCAAATCAGGTTACCTAAACGGAAGGCACCACGGCTTGCAAAACCTTTCTCCCAAAAATAGCCTCCGAAGAAGCAAAAGTATCAAATTTGTAAAATTTGGCAAAAGTGTGCAGTGAAGACCAAGTCGCTGCCTTACATATCTGGTCAACAGAAGCCTCGTTCTTGAAGGCCCATGTGGAAGCCACAGCCCTAGTGGAATGAGCTGTGATTCTTTCAGGAGGCTGCCGTCCGGCAGTCTCATAAGCCAATCGGATAATGCTTTTAAGCCAAAAAGAAAGAGAGGTAGAAGTTGCTTTTTGACCTCTCCTTTTACCAGAATAAACAACAAACAAAGAAGATGTTTGTCTGAAATCTTTAGTGGCCTCTAAATAGAATTTTAGAGCACGGACTACGTCCAAATTGTGTAACAAACGTTCCTTCTTTGAAACTGGATTCGGACACAAAGAAGGTACAACTATTTCCTGGTTAATATTTTTGTTGGAAACCACTTTCGGAAGAAAACCAGGCTTAGTACGCAAAACCACCTTATCTGCATGGAACACCAGATAGGGCGGAGAACACTGCAGAGCAGATAACTCAGAAACTCTTCTAGCAGAAGAAATAGCAACCAAAAACAAAACTTTCCAAGATAGTAACTTAATATCTACGGAATGTAAGGGTTCAAACGGAACCCCTTGAAGAACTGAAAGAACTAGATTAAGACTCCAGGGAGGAGTCAAAGGTCTGTAAACAGGCTTGATTTTAACCAGAGCCTGAACGCACGCTTGAACGTCTGGCACAGCTGCCAGCCTTTTGTGAAGTAAAACAGATAACGCAGAGATCTGTCCCTTCAGAGAACTTGCGGATAATCCTTTCTCCAAACCTTCTTGTAGAAAGGATAGAATCTTAGGAATTTTTATCTTGTTCCATGGGAATCCTTTAGATTCACACCAACAGATATATTTTTTCCATATCTTATGGTAAATTTTTCTAGTTACAGGCTTTCTAGCCTGAATCAGAGTATCTATTACAGAATCTGAAAACCCACGCTTTGATAAAATCAAGCGTTCAATCTCCAAGCAGTCAGTTGGAGGGAAACCAGATTCGGATGTTCGAATGGACCTTGAACAAGAAGGTCCTGTCTCAAAGGTAGCTTCCATGGTGGAGCCGATGACATATTCACCAGGTCTGCATACCAAGTCCTGCGTGGCCACGCAGGAGCTATCAAGATCACCGAAGCCCTCTCCTGATTGATCCTGGCTACCAGCCTGGGAATGAGAGGAAACGGTGGGAATACATAAGCTAGGTTGAAGGTCCAAGGTGCTACTAGTGCATCTACTAGAGTCGCCTTGGGATCCCTGGATCTGGACCCGTAACAAGGAACCTTGAAGTTCTGACGAGAGGCCATCAGATCCATGTCTGGAATGCCCCATAATCGAGTTATTTGGGCAAAGATTTCCGGATGGAGTTCCCACTCCCCCGGATGGAACGTCTGACGACTCAGAAAATCCGCTTCCCAATTTTCCACTCCTGGGATGTGGATTGCAGACAAGTGGCAGGAGTGATCCTCCGCCCATTGAATTATCTTGGTCACTTCCTCCATCGCCAGGGAACTCCTTGTTCCCCCCTGATGGTTGATATATGCAACTGTCGTCATGTTGTCTGATTGAAACCTTATGAATTTGGCCTTTGCTAGATGAGGCCAAGCTTTGAGAGCATTGAATATCGCTCTCAGTTCCAGAATGTTTATCGGGAGAAGAGATTCTTCCCGAGACCATAGACCCTGAGCTTTCAGGGGTTCCCAGACCGCGCCCCAGCCCACCAGACTGGCGTCGGTCGTGACAATGACCCACTCTGGTCTGCGGAAGCTCATTCCCTGTGACAGGTTGTCCAGGATCAGCCACCAACGGAGTGAATCTCTGGTCCTTTGATCTACTTGAATCGTCGGAGACAAGTCTGTATAATCCCCATTCCACTGTCTGAGCATGCACAGTTGTAATGGTCTCAGATGAATTCGTGCAAAAGGAACTATGTCCATTGCTGCAACCATCAATCCTATTACTTCCATGCACTGCGCTATGGAAGGACGAAGAACAGAATGAAGTACTTGACAAGAGCTTAGAAGTTTTGATTTTCTGACCTCTGTCAGAAAAATCCTCATTTCTAAGGAGTCTATTATTGTTCCCAAGAAGGGAACTCTTGTTGACGGGGACAGAGAACTTTTTTCTATGTTCACTTTCCATCCGTGAGATCTGAGAAAGGCTAGGACGATGTCCGTATGAGCCTTTGCTTTTGACAGAGACGACGCTTGAATCAGGATGTCGTCCATGTACGGTACTACTGCAATGCCCCTTGGTCTTAGAACCGCTAGAAGGGACCCTTGTACCTTTGTGAAAATTCTCGGAGCAGTGGCTAATCCGAATGGAAGTGCCACAAACTGGTAATGCTTGTCCAGAAAAGCGAACCTTAGGAACTGATGATGTTCCTTGTGGATAGGAATATGTAGGTACGCATCCTTTATATCCACCGTGGTCATAAATTGACCTTCCTGGATGGTAGGAAGGATCGTTCGAATGGTTTCCATTTTGAACGATGGAACCCTGAGAAATTTGTTTAGGATCTTGAGATCTAAAATTGGTCTGAATATTCCCTCCTTTTTGGGAACTATGAACAGGTTGGAGTAAAACCCCATCCCTTGTTCTCCTATTGGAACTGGATGAATTACTCCCATCTTTAACAGGTCTTCTACACAACGTAAGAATGCCTGTCTTTATTTGGTTTGAAGATAATTGAGACCTGTGGAACCTTCCCCTTGGGGGTAGTTCCTTGAATTCCAGGAGATAACCCTGAGAAACTATTTCTAGTGCCCAAGGATCCTGAACATCTCTTGCCCAGGCCTGAGCAAAGAGAGAAAGTCTGCCCCCCACCAGATCCGGTCCCGGATCGGGGGCCATCCCTTCATGCTGTTTTGGTAGCAGTGGCAGGCTTCTTGGCCTGCTTACCCTTGTTCCAGCCTTGCATCGGTCTCCAGGCTGGTTTGGGTTGAGAAGTATTACCCTCTTGCTTAGAGGATGTAGAATTAGAGGCTGGTCCGTTTCTGCGAAAGGGACGAAAATTAGGCTTATTTTTAGCCTTAAAAGACCTATCCTGAGGAAGGGCGTGGCCCTTTCCCCCGGTGATGTCTGAAATAATCTCTTTCAAATCAGGACCAAACAGTGTTTTACCCTTGAAAGGGATGTTAAGCAATTTTGTCTTGGAAGACACATCCGCTGACCAAGACTTTAGCCAAAGCGCTCTGCGCGCCACGATAGCAAACCCTGAATTTTTCGCCGCTAATCTAGCTAATTGCAAAGCGGCATCTAAAATAAAAGAGTTAGCCAATTTAAGTGCTTGAACTCTGTCCATAACCTCCTCATACGAAGATTCTTTATTAAGCGACTTTTCTAGTTCTTCGAACCAGAAACACGCTGCCGTAGTGACAGGAACAATGCATGAAATTGGTTGTAGAAGGTAACCTTGCTGAACAAACATCTTTTTAAGCAAACCCTCTAATTTTTTATCCATAGGATCTTTGAAAGCACAACTATCTTCTATGGGAATAGTAGTGCGTTTGTTTAGAGTAGAGACCGCCCCCTCGACCTTGGGGACTGTCTGCCATAAGTCCTTTCTGGGGTCGACTATAGGAAATAATTTCTTAAATATAGGGGGAGGAACAAAAGGTATGCCGGGCCTTTCCCACTCCTTATTTACTATGTCCGCCACCCGCTTGGGTATAGGAAAAGCATCGGGGGGTACCGGAACCTCTAGGAACTTGTCCATCTTACATAATTTCTCTGGAATGACCAAATTGTCACAATCATCCAGAGTAGATAATACCTCCTTAAGCAGTGCGCGGAGATGTTCTAATTTAAATTTAAATGTTACAACATCAGGTTCAGCTTGTTGAGAAATTTTTCCTGAATCTGAAATTTCTCCCTCAGACAAAACCTCCCTCCTGGCCCCTTCAGATTGGTGTGAGGGTATGTCAGAACCGTTATCAGCATCCTCTTGCTCTTCAGTGTTTAAAACAGAGTAATCGCGCTTTCTCTGATAAGTAGGCATTTTAGATAAAATGTTTGCAATAGAATTATCCATAACAGCCGTTAATTGTTGCATGGTAATAAGTATTGGCGCACTTGATGTACTAGGGGCCTCTTGTGTGGGCAAAACTGGTGTAGACACAGAAGGGGATGATGCAGTACCATGCTTACTCCCCTCATTTGAGGAATCATCTTGGGCAATATTATTATCTGTGGCATCATTGTCCCTACTTTGTTTGGACACTATGTCACAATTATCACATATATTTAAATGGGGAGAAACCTTGGCTTTCATACATATAGAACATCGCTTATCTGATGGTTCAGACATGTTAAACAGGCTTAAACTTGTCAACAAAGCACAAAAAACGTTTTAAAATAAAACCGTTACTGTCACTTTAAATTTTAAACAGAACACACTTTATTACTGAATATGCGAAAAAGCATGAAGGAATTGTTCAAAATTCACCAAAATTTCACCACAGTGTCTTAAAGCCTTAAAAGTATTGCACACCAAATTTGAAAGCTTTAACCCATAAAATAACGGAACCGGAGCCGTTTTTACATTTAACCCCTATACAGTCCCAGGTATCTGCTTTGCTGAGACCCAACCAAGCCCAGAGGGGAATACGATACAAAATGACGCCTTCTATAAGCTTTTTCAGTGGTTCTTAGCTCCTCACACATGCATCTGCATGCCTTGCTTTCCAAAAACAACTGCGCATTAGTGGCGCGAAAATGAGGCTCTGCCTATGACTAGAAAAGGCCCCCATCTGAAAAAGGTGTCCATACAGTGCCTGCCGTTTTTTAACAACAATCCCCAAGATTATAATAACTATAAAGAGTTATAATCTGCCAAATATGCTTAGCAAAGTAATCGTTTTAGCCCAGAAAAATGTCTACCAGTTTTTTAAGCCCTTATAAAGCCCTTTATTCTTTTACTTAATCTAAGAAAATGGCTTACCGGTCCCCATAGGGGAAATGACAGCCTTCCAGCATTACAAAGTCTTGTTAGAAATGTGGCCAGTCATACCTCAGGCAGAAAAGTCTGCCAACTGCTTCCCCCAACTGAAGTTACTTCATCTCAACAGTCCTGTATGGAAACAGCAATCGATTTTAGTAACGTTTGCTAAAATCATCTTCCTCTTACAAACAGAAATCTTCATCTCTTTTCTGTTTCAGAGTAAATAGTACATACCAGCACTATTTTAAAATAACAAACACTTGATTGAAGAATAAAAACTACATTTAAACACCAAAAAACTCTTAACCATCTCCGTGGAGATGTTGCCGGTGCAACGGCAAAGAGAATGACTGGGGTAGGCGGAGCCTAGGAGGGATCATGTGACCAGCTTTGCTGGGCTCTTTGCCATTTCCTGTTGGGGAAGAGAATATCCCACAAGTAAGGATGACGCCGTGGACCGGACACACCTATGTTGGAGAAATGAGGCCTCCTCCCTCTGCATTCCAGAGTGAAGGAGCCTTTCTGACAAGATTAGGTGTCTAAACAACTGCCAGGCGTAATATAATTCCCCAAAAGTGTTTCAAAGTCTGAAAAACACTTAAAATGTCACATAAACATGTTAAAAAGAAATCGACTTAGCCCACAATAGTGTCAACCAGCATAGAGCCCTAGTTATAAGCCTTAATTCTGTCACTGAGTCTAAGAAAATGGCTTACCTATCCCAGAAGGGATAACGGACAGTCTTCTAGCATTACTTGGTCTTGTTAGAAAAATGACTGATCATACCTTAAACAGATAAGCCTGCAAACTGTTCCCCCCAACTGAAGTTCTCTGGTTTCAACAGTCCTGTGTGGGAACAGCAATCGATTTTAGTTACTGGTGCTAAAATCATACTCCTCTTTTAACAGAAATCTTCATCACTTTCTGTTGTAGAGTAAATAGTACAAACCGGCACTATTTTAAAATAACAAACTCTTGAGAGAAGAAATAAAAACTACAACTAACACCACATACTCTTTACCATCCCCGTGGAGATGCTACTTGTTCAGAGCGGCAAAGAGAATGACTGGGGGGCGGAGCTAGAGGGGGGGCTATATGGACAGCTTTGCTGTGTGCTCTCTTTGCCATTTCCTGTAGGGAATGAGAATATCCCACAAGTAAGGATGAAGCCGAGGACCGGATACACCAATGTAGGAGAAATATAGATGTTACTGCTACACAATACCACGTCCCTCAGGGGTAGCACACAACTAGAGAAAAAGTGATACAAAAAGTGTGAGACAAATGGATATATAGATGTTACTGCTACACAATACCACGTCCCTCAGGGGTAGCACACAACTAGAGAACAAGTGATACAAAAAGTGTGAGACAAATAAATAACATAATTTATGCTTACCTGATAAATTCCTTTCTCCTGTAGTGTAGTCAGTCCACGGGTCATCCATTACTTATGGGATATTAACTCCTCCCTAACAGGAAGTGCAAGAGGATCACCCAAGCAGAGCTGCTATATAGCTCCTCCCCTCTACGTCATACCCAGTCATTCGACCGAAAACCAAACGAGAAAGGAGAAACTATAGGGTGCAGTGGTGACTGGAGTATAATTTAAAATTTAGACCTGCCATAAAAAACAGGGCGGGCCGTGGACTGACTACACTACAGGAGAAAGGAATTTATCAGGTAAGCATAAATTATGTTTTCTCCTGTTAAGTGTAGTCAGTCCAAGGGTCATCCATTACTTATGGGATACCAATACCAAAGCTAAAAGTACACGGATGACGGGAGGGACAGGCAGGATCTTTACACGGAAGGAACCACTGCCTGAAGAACCTTTCTCCCAAAAACAGCCTCAGAAGAAGCAAAAGTGTCAAATTTGTAAAATTTGGAAAAAGTATGAAGAGAAGACCAAGTTGCAGCCTTGCAAATCTGTTCAACAGAAGCCTCATTCTTAAAGGCCCACGTGGAAGCCACAGCTCTCGTAGAATGAGCTGTAATTATTTCAGGAGGCTGCTGTCCAGCAGTCTCATAGGCTAAACTTATTATGCTACGAAGCCAGAAAGAGAGAGAGGTAGCAGAAGCTTTCTGACCTCTCCTCTGTCCAGAATAAACGACAAACAGGGAAGAAGTTTGGCGAAAATCTTTAGTTGCCTGTAAATAAAATTTCAGGGCACGGACTACGTCTAGATTGTGTAGAAGTCGTTCCTTCTTTGAAGAAGGGTTAGGACACAATGAAGGAACAACAATCTCTTGATTGATATTCCTGTTATTGACTACCTTAGGTAAGAACCCAGGTTTAGTACGCAGAACTACCTTGTCTGAATGAAAAATCAGATAAGGAGAATCACAATGTAAGGCCGATAACTCAGAGACTCTTCGAGCCGAGGAAATAGCCATTAAAAACAGAACTTTCCAAGATAACAGCTTGATATCAATAGAATGAAGGGGTTCAAACGGAACACCCTGTAAAACGTTAAGAACTAGGTTTAAGCTCCATGGTGGAGCAACAGTCTTAAACACAGGCTTAATCCTGGCCAAAGCCTGACAAAAAGCCTGAACGTCTGGAACTTCTGACAGACGTTTGTGCAAAAGGATTGACAGAGCTGAGATCTGTCCCTTTAAAGAACTAGCAGATAAACCCTTTTCTAAACCTTCTTGTAGAAAAGACAATATCCTAGGAATCCTAACCTTACTCCATGAGTAACTCTTGGATTCGCACCAATGTAAGTATTTACGCCATATTTTATGGTAAATTTTCCTGGTAACAGGTTTCCTAGCCTGTATTAAGGTATCAATTACTGACTCCGAAAATCCACGCTTTGATAGAATCAAGCGTTCAATCTCCATGCAGTCAGCTTCAGAGAAATTAGATTTTGATGTTTGAAAGGACCCTGAACTAGAAGGTCCTGTCTCAGAGGCAGAGACCATGGTGGACAGGACGACATGTCCACTAGATCTGCATACCAGGTCCTGCGTGGCCACGCAGGCGCTATTAGAATCACTGATGCTCTCTCCTGTTTGATCCTGGCAATCAATCGAGGAAGCATCGGGAAGGGTGGAAACACATAAGCTATCCTGAAGTTCCAAGGTGCTGTCAGAGCATCTATCAGAACCGCTCCTGGATCCCTGGACCTGGACCCGTAACAAGGAAGCTTGGCGTTCTGGCGAGACGCCATGAGATCCATATCTGGTTTGCCCCAACGCCGAAGTATTTGGGCAAAGACCTCCGGATGAAGTTCCCACTCCCCCGGATGAAAAGTCTGGCGACTTAGGAAATCCGCCTCCCAGTTCTCCACGCCTGGGATGTGGATCGCTGATAGGTGGCAAGAGTGAGACTCTGCCCAGAGAATTATCTTTGAGACTTCCATCATCGCTAGGGAACTCCTTGTCCCTCCTTGATGGTTGATGTAAGCCACAGTCGTGATGTTGTCCGACTGAAACCTGATGAACCTCAGAGATGCTAGCTGAGGCCAGGCTAGAAGGGCATTGAAAACTGCTCTTAATTCCAGAATGTTTATGAGAAGGAGACTCTCCTCCTGAGTCCATGATCCCTGAGACTTCAGGGAATTCCAGACAGCGCCCCAACCTAGCAGGCTGGCGTCTGTTGTTACAATCGTCCAATCTGGCCTGTTGAAGGGCATCCCCTTGGACAGATGTGGCCGAGAGAGCCACCATAGAAGAGAATTTCTGGTCTCTTGATCCAGATTCAGCATAGGGGACAAATCTGAGTAATCCCCATTCCACTGACTTAGCATGCACAACTGCAGTGGTCTGAGATGCAGGCGTGCAAAGGGAACTATGTCCATTGCCGCTACCATTAAACCGATTACCTCCATGCATTGGGCCACTGACGGGTGTGGAATGGAATGAAGGACACTGCAAGCATTTAGGAGTTTTGTTAACCTGTCCTCTGTCAGGTAAATTTTCATTTCTACCGAATCTATAAGAGGCCCTAAGAAGGGAACTCTTGTGAGTGGCAATAGCGAACTCTTTCCTTCGTTCACCTTCCACCCATGTGACCTTAGAAATGCCAGTACTAACTCTGTATGAGACTTGGCAGTTTGGAAACTTGATGCTTGTATCAGAATGTCGTCTAGGTACGGAGCTACCGATATTCCTTGCGGTCTTAGTACCGCCAGAAGAGAACCCAGAACCTTTGTGAAGATTCTTGGAGCAGTAGCTAACCCGAAGGGAAGAGCTACAAACTGGTAATGCCTGTCTAGGAAGGCAAACCTTAGATACCGGTAATGATCCTTGTGAATCGGTATGTGAAGGTACGCATCCTTTAAATCCACTGTGGTCATGTACTGACCCTTTTGGATCATGGGTAAGATTGTCCGAATAGTTTCCATTTTGAACGATGGAACTCTTAGGAATTTGTTTAGGATCTTTAAGTCCAAGATTGGTCTGAAGGTTCATTCTTTCTTGGGAACCACAAACAGATTTGAGTAAAACCCTTGTCCGTGTTCTGACCGCGGAACCGGGTGGATCACTCCCATTAGTAAAAGATCTTGTACACAGCGTAGAAACGCCTCTTTCTTTATCTGGTTTGTTGATAACCTTGAAAGATGAAATCTCCCTTTTGGAGGAGAAGCTTTGAAGTCCAGAAGATATCCCTGAGATATGATCTCTAACGCCCAGGGATCCTGGACATCTCTTGCCCAAGCCTGGGCGAAGAGAGAAAGTCTGCCCCCCACTAGATCCGTTTCCAGATCGGGGGCCCTCACTTCATGCTGTCTTAGGGGCAGCAGCAGGTTTTCTGGCCTGCTTGCCCTTGTTCCAGGTCTGGTTAGGTTTCCAGCCCTGTCTGTAACGAGCAACAGTTCCTTCCTGTTTTGGAGCGGAGGAAGTTGATGCTGCTCCTGCCTTGAAGTTGCGAAAGGCACGAAAATGAGACTGTCTAGCCCTTGGTTTGGCTCTGTCTTGAGGTAGGGCATGGCCCTTACCTCCAGTAATGTCAGCGATAATTTCTTTCAAACCGGGCCCGAATAAGGTCTGCCCCTTGAAAGGTATGTTAAGCAATTTAGATTTAGAAGTCACATCAGCTGACCAGGATTTAAGCCACAGCGCTCTGCGCGCCTGAATGGCGAATCCGGAGTTCTTAGCCGTAAGTTTAGTTAAATGTACTACGGCATCAGAAATAAATGAATTAGCTAGCTTAAGGACTCTAAGCTTGTCTGTAATCTCATCCAATGTAGCTGAGCTAATGGTCTCTTCCAGAGACTCAAACCAGAATGCCGCCGCAGCCGTGACAGGCGCAATGCATGCAAGGGGTTGTAATATAAAACCTTGTTGAACAAACATTTTCTTAAGGTAACCCTCTAACTTTTTATCCATTGGATCTGAAAAAGCACAGCTATCCTCCACCGGGATAGTGGTACGCTTAGCTAAAGTAGAAACTGCTCCCTCCACCTTAGGGACCGTCTGCCATAAGTCCCGTGTAGTGGCGTCTATTGGAAACATTTTTCTAAATATAGGAGGGGGTGAGAAAGGCACACCGGGTCTATCCCACTCCTTGTTAACAATTTCTGTAAGCCTTTTATGTATAGGAAAAACGTCAGTACACGTCGGTACCGCAAAATATTTATCCAGCCTACATATTTTCTCTGGGATTGCAACCGTGTTACGATCATTCAAAGCTGCTAATACCTCCCCTAGTAACACACGGAGGTTCTCAAGCTTAAACTTAAAATTTGAAATGTCTGAATCCAGTTTATTTGGATCAGATCTGTCACCCACAGAATGAAGCTCTCCGTCTTCATGTTCTGCAAATTGTGACGCAGTATCAGACATGGCCCTAGTATTTTCAGCGCACTCTGTTCTCACTCCAGAGTGGTCGCGTTTACCCCTAAGTTCTGGCAATTTAGATAAAACTTCAGTCATAACATTAGCCATGTCTTGCAAGGTGATTTGTAATGGCCGCCCTGATGTACTTGGCGTCACAATATCACGCACCTCCTGAGCGGGAGATGCAGGTACTGACACGTGAGGAGAGTTAGTCGGCATAACTTCCCCCTCGTTGTCTGGTGAAATTTTCTATACATGTACAGATTGGCTTTTACTTAAAGTAGCATCAATGCAATTAGTACACAAATTTCTATTGGGCTCCACATTGGCCTTTGAACATATTGCACAAAGAGATTCCTCTGTGTCAGACATGTTTAACCCCTTAATGACCGAGGACGTGCAGGGTACGTCCTCAAAAAAAAGGCAGTTAACGCCTGAGGACGTACCCTGCACGTCCTCGGTGTGGAAAGCAGCTGGAAGCGATCCTGCTCGCTTCCAGCTGCTTTCCGGTTATTGCAGTGATGCCTCGATATCGAGGCATCCTGCAATAACATTTTTAAGCCATCCGGTGCAGAGAGAGCCACTCTGTGGCCCTCTCTGCACCGGAGATTGTTGGCTTACCGCGTTGGTGGGTGGGAGGCTGGTGGGAGGCGGGTGGTGGCCATCGATGGCCTTGGCGACGTGCAGGAGGGGCGGGATCGTGGGCGTGGGTGATCGGGCGCGCGCACGGAAGGGCGGGGGCGGGCGCGTGCACGGGGAGGGAGCGGGTGGGAACCGCTACACTACAGAAAAAAGTTTAAAAAAAAATGCAAAAAAAAAGGGAATAAAAGTTTTTTTTTTAATAATCAATTAAGGTGTTGGGGTTTGTCTGTGAGGGGGGGTGAAGCTACACTACAGAATTTCTATTTTTTTAAAAAAAAAAACACGTTTTTTTCTTGAAACTGGGTACTGGCAGACAGCTGCCAGTACCCAAGATGGCCCCCAATAATGCAGAGGGGGAGGGTAAGAGAGCTGTTTTGGGGGTGGATCAGGGAGGTTGGGGGCTAAGGGGGGATTCTACAAAGCAGCATATGTAAATATGCTAAAAAAAAAAAAAAGAACAAATTAAAAAAAACTTTTATTTTAGTACTGGCAGACTTTCTGCCAGTACTTAAGATGGCGGGGACAATTGTGGGGTGGGGGAGGGAAGGGAGCTGTTTGGGAGGGATCAGGGGGTCTGATGTGTCAGGTG